>NC_133120.1:41795663-42096413 GCF_033568475.1 Henckelia pumila
TAACCTTTGGGTTACTACTAGACGTATGGATCTAGTAGGTGGACGGATTCTACCAGCGATGGCTATGGGTTGTCATCAGAATTGTGGTTAGAATTTCCTTGTGATAGGAATTATCCAAGATATTGGATGGGATGCTGTTTTAAGGCTTCAACTCGAATACGAGGACTACTCCTTAATGATTGGCTTCATCAGTATTGGATTATATCAGACATTGAGGATTGTACATGACTATTTAAGATGTGGGGAAGCATGGCCTATGACCGTGAAACCTTGGTGGTTGTCCAGGTAGGTTATTGAGGTAAGCTACCTTAGTCTTAATTTGTTGCACAATCTTAGCGTGGGATATAATCAGGAGCATGTCCGGTAATGTTGGGAATCTTTGGAATTCCTTAGGTATAACTTTGGACTTGACGAATCGCGATGTTCATCCTGAATGAACGAGGTAAGGATAGTGAGTCCGATGATTGCACTAAGTACTGTCTGATATTTTCAGAGATTGAGCGTAGGATTTTCCATGGAATGGAAATGGGCCTAGTTTATCTTGATGTTTGCCTTGGGTGAACCAGACAATGATTAGTAGTGCTAAGGTGGCACGGGATCTGTGCTAGTGACTACTAGTAGTTATTGGGTAACTCTGTCAGAGTAAGGATTCTTAAGTTCAGAATGTGAAGCAGCAGTTAGTAGTGTTGAAAAGGCACAGGACTTGTGCCAAGTAAACTACTTATGCACCGTGATCTGACACCGTTTGGAAATGGTTCTTTGTGGCAGCTGATCCATGGTTATTGACCAAGCCATGTAGGTTGGATGATCAGTGGTGGTCTGATCTGATAAGTGCGAGCTTAAGTAGATCGACAAATTCGATTGGTTGAGCCAATCAGGGTTGATCAGGATGTAGCAATTAAGAAATACTTGGAATAGTATTTTGTCAAGTAATGCTTATGGGATGAGTACTGAATACCATCTCAGAGAAATCGAAGATTTGAGTTATTTAGTCTCAATGATCGCCAGAGATGAATCTTCTGGGATTGCTGTAATCGGGAACGATTGCAAGTGGACTTGTATGATCAAGTTAGGTGCTAACTTGACAGTGGAGACAAGCAAGGGAGTTGGTAGTTTCCAGTATAGTGCATTCTTGTTAAGAAGGAAACTGATATTGATCTAATCAATTGCTTAGGGATAGCAATAGGTCAGGAAAGGATCATGTTGTTGTTTCATGTGAGAGTTTTCCATTGAACAACAATAGTGAAGACTGTTGACCGAACATTTCGGTTAAGTGAGGGCATCTATGTGTACCGTGGTGGTTGAATCCAACGAGTAGTTGGAAATGCTAATGGACATTAGTAAGGAAACACCAGTTGTCTGATCTATGTGACATTAGCTAGGGTCTGATCCTCAAGATCTAGCAGGTTGTGTCACTAATCTTCCAGCGAGTGATGTGCGATATGTGACTGAGATAGTCAAGGATCGACTTAGTAGCCAACGAGGTTTGCCTTTGGGATCGAAGATTTCGCAAGATCGTGACGGATCGAAATTGTTCTTTCGAGTCAGTGAGTCACATCTATGCGGATTGTTTTTGCGCGTTAGCAATGACCGATATCTGGATGTGCGTCGGGTGGCAAGTTACTTCGAGCACAAGTATTTCCCAGGATTGACTAGGGAATCGACGAATTAGATCGTTCAGTGCTGAGACTGATGCGTTCAGCAAGGGAGCGATTTGACTATTGAGAATCCGTTGGGATTTAGTTTCAGGATCAGTATGTTCAACCTTGGGAGGTTGGTATGAGCTGATGGTATTATCTGAGACTCTGAGTTGAGTTATACCAGGTACAATGACTGTCGAGTTTCGAGACAGAATAGGAAGCGTTTCCATATGTCTGTGCACGGTGGAATGTCCCAGTCGAGCATATTGGTGGGAGCTTGCCTTAGTCTTGATGTGTGTACAGTGGTTGCGAGTATGTATAACTAACCAGAGGATGTCTATCGATTGAAATTCATGAGGTGAATAACCTATGATCGAGATGGTGTAGATCATCAGAGGCGTGATGACTTCCATTGCAATGTATGTGTGATTTCTCCGGCCAATGGCTAGGAGATGACGTAGCGTCATAAATTTCAAGTGATGATAGTTATCATCAGGGCACAGTGTTAAGGTTATACTAAGAAACTTGGACAGTAGAATGTACTAGACACGATGGTTTAAGTTCCCAGTATTTCTTGGGAAGCCGGTTGTGCTTCAGGGAGAGTGGGGAGGATAACCAGTCTAGGGAACATTGTGAGCAGTTACGTTGGAGTATAGACTTGAGCAACTAGATTCTCTTGAGAAGAGTTTGAGCTTTGTTGTGTTGACACAGTATTGGGAAAAGTGTTTCCTGACTAGAGGTGTTGAACACCGAGAACTTTTTGGAACCATTAGATGGTTAATTTGATTAGTGATTCGACGATTGTCGTAAGCCAGTCAAGTTATGACTTGGTCTTCGTTAGTCTAAAATTACTTTGGGACGATGATATTGATCAAGCGGGTATTGTATCCTTCGTGGTCCGAGTGAAAGGTGTATCAGTGTTACGATACGCTAGCGTTAAGGAAGTTCGATTGTCGACCAGTAGCGCAGAAATTTTCAGCTGGGAAAATGTTAATGCGGTTCAGCATTAATGAAGCTTGCAGATAATTCGACGGGAGTCTGAGTGTGTCGAAGGATATTTCGACCAGACACTCGAGCAAGGGTTTTTTGTACGTTCTCGAGGTTTTAACTTAGATTCCGAGGACGAAATCTTTTAAGGGGGGGAAATGTAGTAACCCGTATCCAGAATTAGCGATTAATGAGTATATTAATCATGTAATCATGTTTAGATTAAGTAAAACATGATTAAGGAAATTCCAAATTGGTTAACGGAGTCCAGAAATGGATTCAGGACACTCGAAAATAGCCGGGAAGGTCCCGAGGATCCGGAGGGTTCGGAAGCTCCGAACCAAGTCAGAAGGCTCCGAACTGGATCAGAGGATCCAAACCCAGGGCATGTGTCATCGTTGACGTCAGCAAAGTGACATCATGGCTGACGTAATATTGGGCGATCGGACGCTCCGAAGATGGGATCGGAGGATCCGATCGTGTTCGAACGTTCCGAACCAGGTTCGGAGGCTCCGAACTCCGTCTATAAATAGGGGGCCGAGATTTCGTTTCAAAGTGCACCTTTCCCTCTCTTCTCTCTGATTCCTAGGCCTTCTAACTCAGATCTAGGGAATTCTAGGCATCCTATTGGGAATCCGGAAGTGGCATAGCGATCCAGGCATCGAGGCAGAGCTGTGGCCTAGTTTTGAGGCAATTGTCATCAGCGGGCTGACGACGGACGCAGGTATAGCTATGGTCTCCTTAAATTATTTAGGAGTATGCAATAGCTTAATTAAGGCTTTTAGAGGTTAAATAATGATGCATGGGTATTTGCATTGTAGAGTTGATGATAGGCTTGGGACCTAGAGTAGGACTGCTAGAAACTGCCTGTAGTAAGGTACGTAAGTACAGACTGAGATAGCCAGCGGGTTTTGCATGCTTATATGTTGCATTTGTGTGTCATATTATTATGCAGAATGTGCATATCATATTGTGCATGTCCATCTTGTGAAATGAGTCATGTAGGGCCGCTCAACCCTGTCTGGACGGGTGATGTCTATTGCCCAGTGACTGACGGGTCATGGGTGATTAGAATCTGGGGACATAGTCCACGTCCTGTAGGAATAAGCAGTGTACGCAGGGTTTGCTCCCCGGGTTGTACCACTCATGTCCTAGGTGCCATTACTGAGCAGTTATATACAGTTATCTCAGATATGGATACCCTATCATTTGCATGCATCATATTTGTATGTTTTACCCAGTGCTTTCGTATTGAGCTTAGAGCTCACGTTCAGTCTTTTCTGTGTATCTAGACACCCCATTCGACGGGGCAGGTGTAGGTGCAGGATTGAGCACCAGGAGCTTGGAGTAGCCAGTGACCAGTGAAGACAACAGGATTAGCTGTAGGTTTTGCCTTTAAGGTTTATTTATTCGATTGGGTTGTATAATCGAATTTATTTAACCGGTTGTATTCTGCCGGTCTGTTTTTATTTAAGTCTTCCGCAGCGATTTATTTAATGCATGTTTAATTATGCTCTTAACTCTGATTATGTAGTGGATCCGGGTAGGGTCACTACACCGTGCAATCGAATAATCTCCTGGATGTACAACCGTGCCATCCTGTCAAAACTGTAGTCCCGATTATAAGGAATGAAATGTGTTGACTTGGTGAGTTGGTCCATCACAACCCAGATAACATCACAATTCCTCGAGCTCACCGGTAAATGGGTCACGAAGTCCATCATGATCAACTCCCATTTCCACTCGGGAATGGATAAACTGTAAAGCAATCCTCTAGGTTATCGGTGTTCTGCCTTGACCTACTGATACACCAAACATCTTAAAAAACATACTGATACACATTTTTCTTCATTCCTTTCCACTAGAAAGAACCTCGAACGAAAATCTTTGTATACCAAAAAGATTCTCATACTTTATGACTAACACTTGTCATAACACTTGTGACAACGTCGTTGTTCACAATTCTTAATTTCCTGAACCTCTCGGGTTCTCTTCTTGGAAAATATCAATAAAATTATTCTGTTGATTCACAAATCGGTTAGTACAATCTCTAGTGCCAATATATATTGACATCTATCTCATATCTTCAGATAACACCTGAAATGAGAATATTGCTTATCCTGTCACGGATAATTATTACTTGTTGAATCCTGACTTGCACTACTGGATGAACAAAACTGTTTCATCCCTCTTAGGCAAAGTCCTAAAACCAAAACAATCTAGCTAACCCCTGATTCAATCTCATTGAATCAAACTTATAAATTACCTAACGCATCCAATAGAAATCCCGAAAAATTGGTGATAACAATCCCACTGGATTTGATAACCTTAGATCTCAGCTGTTATCCTTTTTTTTCCATGTCTAAACACTTGATGCTATCCTGTTAGTATTCATTAAAATTCAAACGCTGGCTAGATCAATTTCTGACACTGAAGTCCCAGAATTACTGCAAATCATTCTCGAGAACTGAATATCTGAGTACTGTACTCATCTTATCAGTCTACCAAAAAGCGAACAATTGCAATCGTTCTTTATGCAAAAGAATATATAACTCCCTCATCACGGGGTTATAACATCTTTATCTACATCAGACAAATAGTTTAAAATAGTCATTGAGCACCAAACTTGCACCAATTTAACTAACCATTTCAAAACATACATGAACACCTAAGTGCTCAACTTTCACTATCCAAGTGAATTCTCATACTGACGAATCCATGCTGTAACTTAGCAAGCTCATGACATCTGTCAATAGAATCGAGTATCTTTTCAAGGTTATCAAACTGACACCAAATTATATTTTAACGTAACTGTTGCAATGATCTCTAAACTGAGTAAATTTTCCATCCCCTTCTGAAGTACAAAAGACTTCCAGAATATTAATGGAAATATACTCTCCCATGTCTATCGTTGATCACAGTTCACGTCTCCCAGTATAAGTCATCACAGTGCCCTGATAAAATTCTTCTTTGCTTGATAATCCATCAATAAAATTCCAATTCTTATAGGAAAACTTACCTAAGTAAACTCATCACTTAGAATTTCTTGTGCATCTCGTAATCAAGATCCTGATCACTAATATACCTCTGATAGAATCAGACAATACTGGTAAAACCTCCTGGTTCTCCCCAGTATCACGTGCGAGAACTATCCGTCCAGAATATTCACTTGTCAAGGAATCCTTTCCAAGACTATTCTGTCCACGAAAACTAAAGTTTGTATCTCTGATGAAGTCAGACGATAACTCAAATCCCTTGGAACTAATCCAGTACCAAGTATAATTCTATAAGACTCAAATAAATCCTGAATATTCTCTTGATAGTTATATTCATTGTTATGACTGTACATACAACGAGACTGAGGTAAGTCTTCCTATAATGCCAAACTGGAACAAAAGAATCCTTCCAGAATACACCGGCATAAGGTCGCACTTAGTATACCATCTCGGAACCCGACAGTCAAGAGCACCCTGACATAACTCAACCTTGAGTCTCTGATATTATGAAATTTTCCTATCTGGACCAAAATCATTGGTCAAGGAAAAATTCTCTGTAGAGGCACAACTCAAATCCCGAGTCTGCAAGCATCTGATAATTAAATCCTGTTGAATATCAATTAAACTAATCTCCTGGATTAAATCCCAAAATCACAAATCAAGATTAAAACTTTTCTACTTAGAACAATTACTTGTCAAGAAAAAATCCATTCCAAGACTGTTCTGTCAATGGAACATCTTTATCTCAAACAGACGTTAACTAAACCTTGATACCACACATGGTATCTGTCCTATCCAAAGTCATACCCTGTTGTGATTGTTGCCAAATTTCCAGACTGAGTAACCTTCCCTATATAGTTCCTGGAGTACAAGGCCTCCAAAAAAACCTCTGAAGTATGAAAACTTCCAGAGTAATACCGACTAAGGTCGCGCTTCCTCACGTCTAGTACTGGTCACAATCCACAACTCTTGGTATTACTTAGTCTGTCATCCTGATGAAAATCCATCATCACTAGGTAACAACCTAAAAAGGTCAAAATAGCCAACTGTTCTAAGGGAAATCCTTCTAGAACAAACATTCATGCATCCTGATGAATCATATCATCTCTGGCAAACACATGGTTTACTAGAATATTCTAGGTAGAACATCTAGAACTATTCATTGAAAAACATGCAAAATCCCAAGTACTCATTAAAACAATGATCAGTCTTTTATTCAAAATAACCAAGTTAATCTCAAAGATTACAACACTTGAACCACAAATCCAGGTTCTAATACAATTTTTATTACAATCCCATGTAATACATAACTTAATCAAAAGAATACACTGAAAGATGTACAATACAATAATAACTGAGTACATCAAATACTGAAATCTTTAATACTTTTGATTACAACTGAAATACTGTTTACAACAAAAATTAATATAGTATTTAAATTCCTGCGGAAGTCTTTCATTCCGTCTTCTGATCTTGAACTTGAAGTTTCCTGTCTGCTACTCATGTTAGCAGACCTTCTTCATCACAAGATCTAAAAGATAAAATCTTACTAATCTACCGGATCCTTTCAATATTGTTGGGTTCCTAATCTGGTAGATGAGACAAGATTCTTCTGATAATCTCTCCAACTACTAGTGAAGAGTTTTCCGGGGTGGCTTCCTTGGTTGACTCAGAATGGATGACTACATGTCACACATTCCTTTCAACCTGGAGATGCACCTGGCGTTGAAAACTGGATCTTCTCTTCCAGCTCCATCCTGATGGGATCTACATAATACGATCCTCTGCTGCCAACCTTGGCAATGACGATCTTGGAAAAGCCTAGACATCCTGCTATTCCAATTCCTGATACTGCTATCGTCATTGAAACCAAATTGTAATCCTACAAAGGATAACCCAAAATCAATACTATGTCCCCAAAAAAATCTTATTGCATGCTCTGATACCATAAATGTCGTGACCCGCGCCGCGATCACCTACTAATCATAACTTAAGCATGCAATTAGTCAATAAAATAATCTTAATCAGAGTAACTGCGGAATTAAATTAAGTCAAATAGCAGGTAAGCAAAACCTAGTGGTCAACCCTGCTATCCAGCCTTGGTCACCACCTAACCTCCCTGTCTCCGGGAGAACTACCTGCAACTGCCCCATGGAATAGGACATCCAGCCAACAGAAAATAACCGGAAGTAAGCCTAACATGCTCAGTACGAGAGTATGAGTATACGGTATTATGTGTGCATGTATGCAAGTGAACTGGATACCAAGACTCTCAGGTCAAGAAACATGCTCAAAGACCGGGCCCAAGGTATATAGCACGCTGCGCCGTCGCATCAGGAGGTTGTTCATATACCCAGTGGATAATGGTGACCTGATACTAGTACATGTGTCCAACCATAAAGGTGACCTGACACAAGACTTACGTATCCAACCATCCACAAACTCGTAGGGTGAGCGCCCTACTACAGGATACCTCTAAGGTAAAGGCTCAATATGCTCATGTACGCAACATACAGTCATGACATGCTGTATATAAAGACATATAAAACATGCAATCACATAATCCATGCAAACACATAATACATGCATACTCATCTGGATATCTCGAATAATACTTCCGTACCTTACTAAGGCAGATCCTAGAAGCTCCCATCTAGGTCCAATCCTACCATGCAACACTATAACATAAATAACTATGCATTACCTAACATGCCAAACATCACCTACTAGGCTCTAAAAGCCTTAATTAAACTATAGCCTACTCCCTATTTACTATAGGGAACCAAAGCCATACCTTCATCCATCGTCAGCCCGCTGATGACGTATGCCCCAGAGCTTGTGCATAGCCTAGCTACGACCCCTAGACGCCTCGCCAGAGCTCTGCCACCTGGCTGCTACTGCGGACACTATCCGCTAAAAAAATACTATTTCCTACTCCAACTCTTAAAGAAAGAGTCCCGAAGCCCTTAAAATAGAGCCATTACCGGGAGAGAAGAGGAAATTGATATTCCAAAATGAGAGCCCCGGACCCCTTTTTATAGGCCTGGGTTCGGACGGTCCGAACTGGGTTCGGAGGCTCCAAACCGGGCATGATTCCCACGTGTAGAGTGCATTTTTGACACCTCAATCTGGCGGGAGTTCGGACGGTCCAAACTGCCACTTGTCCGAGCCACTTTTGACACATGGAGTGTGCTGAGTTCGGAGGGCCCGAACTGGTCTGTGTGCTCCGAATTGTTTTGGTCCTTCCGAAGTCATTTTTGGACCCCCAGGACCTATCCCACCATTTTCGGACGTTCCGGATCTGATTTTCCACTTATTTTCACCAAATAAGGACTCCTTAAACATGTTTTGACACTTTTAAAATTATATGTCATTTTCTAACATGTTTAAAATCACTTAATCTTGTAAAATGGAACCGGGCTACTACAATAACGATGCACATAAGCCTCTGGGTTTTCTCTTTTGAACCACATAGCACATATAACATGTGGGCATGGAATCCCAGTCATTTCCCATATTCTTTAGCTGCAACTCATTTTACTTAGGTCAAAAGAATGCTGATTGCGTGAACCCAAGATCTGAAAATGCATCTCATCAGCCATCATCGGTCTAAACGTAGCCGCATCCTTGCAATTCTTTGCCATCACTGCTTTAATCTTTGGGCATATTGCACCATCCCACTTCTCTGCCTTTGACCTGTTCAACTGAAATCTGACTATCAACATATTTCTAATCGATTTGAACATTGGAATTATTGCCTTCTCCCTAGCCTCTAAAATCATACTGTTGAAACATTCACACATATTGTTCAAAAGTATGTCACATTTGGGGATGGTGCTAAAGAATGCCTTGCACCAGTGATGTTCAGGTTTTTTGGCCAACCATGCATATGTATTTCCATCGATCTTCTTCAAATCTTTAATGCGTCTTTTGAACTCTTCAACTCTTGTCGCTCTTGCTCCAGCCCAAAGCGCATTTTTGATCGCCACACCTCTAAAACCAGCAGCTTTCATGTTGCTCAAGAGATGCCTAACACAAAATCTGTTTTCAGCATCGGGATACAAACTCTCGAAAGCAGGAATCAACCCTTTTTGTTTGTCGGACATAAATGTCCAACCATGCTGATTTTCAAAGCCGATATCATTATCTAACAACCAAAGAAACCACACCCAACTGTCCTTAGTCTCTCCTTCAACCAAGGCATAAGCAATAGGAAAAATATTATTGTTAGGATCTAGGCCAACTGCTGCTAATAACTTCCCCCCTGTCTTTGTTTTCAAAAAGTAACCATCCACTCCAATCACGGGCCTACATGCATCCTTGAAACCATCTTTGCATGCCGAGAAACAAACATAAAGTCTTTGAAATCTTGGCCCATCTTCATCTTCTGTCAATTTCAGAATTACAGAAGCACCTTCGTCAGTCCTCTTCAATTCAGAGCAATAATCTCTTATTCGGCTGAATTGTTCTTGTATGCTGCCCTCAACTAGTTTCATTGCTTTTTTCTTAGCCAAATAAGCTTGCTTATATGAAATAGTTGTGTTCAAAGTGTTTTCTACCTCGTCTTTGAACTCACTGGTACCTAACTTAGGATTTGACTTGAATTTCTTCTCGAAAGTAGAACCCAACCAGCCTACTTTGATGCTTCTGTTCTTGCTGTGCCAATAGCAATTGTTATGATGGGGGATAAATGTTTTTATTTGCCAACATGTGTCTTTATTCATTGGTGAACAAAGAATACACCAATTACAACCTTCATTGATGCATATACCACGAAGTCTTTTGTTGTCATTCTTTACAAACTTTACTGCACGTCCTCGTTTGATACAATGGCTCTCTATTGCAAATTTGGCCTCATTCTTTGAACTGAATATCATACCGAGCTTCAAATCAGGATTTTTAGAATCTTCAATAGGGTCATACATTGGAAAGGTTGGTGCATCGTCCTCATCAGATTCAAGAGCACTCCCAAAACCATCACTTTCTAGACAGTCATAATCCCCTTCATCTTGCCCCATCCTAGACAGCAAGTCATTCGAAATTCCAGCATCTTCCACTACATTTTTCGCTTTAAAATTTTCAGCAGCATGATTCTTCAGATTCTCCGCTAACTGAACTTCTTCCTCAAATTCGAAATCACTATCATGAAAACCATTTGCACCGTCTTGAGTGGTTGTATCTTTCTGATTATTTGTAGCTACTTCAACATGTTTCATGTAAACTTCAACTTCATAGTTATTTGGGATATGATCCTTAATTTCAAACACACCAACATCATTTTCCAAATATCTCCCTTTGGTTAAACTTTTCCCGAGCTTGTGCCAGAGATTGAAACTATTTTCATCTGTAAATCCCAACTCTTTTGCATACCCACGAAGTTCAATTATCCCCAACTTATCCAGATCAACGAAGTCGAAGTATTCAATATTACCACCTTTGTACACTTTTTTTTGCAAATTGTTTCCATCGTACCACCGTAATATGTAATATAATTTTAGTGTGAAACATGTAGGTTCTTGACCGATTATTTCGGTATTAAAAATAATTACTGGCAAGTGTACCAGGTCAAGTTATAATATAGTTGGGCAGAGTCCAAGTCGATCCCACAGAGACTAATGTTTAAATACTAAGATATAGACTATTCAAATTAATCTAGGCTAAATAAAATGAAGGATTTTTCTGAACTATTAAACTAATTAAATTAAAATAAATTATTCTAAAACAGAAACTTAAATTAAATTAAAAGAGCAGAAAAGCTTTAAGACTAATTCAAATTTTAGGAAAATGACCAGGAACACACAACGGTACCAGACATCGATAATTGCCACGTATTGGATTTAATCAAACAAAACTCATTCATATTCACGACGAAATTCCCTAGAATAATTATTAACCTATTTCTAGAATTAATAACCCTATTTCCATTTAACAGTCCAATTATTTCTAAATGAATTTAATTAAACAAAAACGCATTCACGAGTTATGGAATTTCAGCTTTCGCCTAAAATCGCACACTGAAACCGAATACTATTTCTAGTCGGTTTAACCATGTGTTGATCAATATTTTTGAAGCTAAATTTCAATCTTTTCTTTTTCAAGTCCAGATCGAACAACATACATGCAATTAATTGGCCAGATTAAAAGCAAGAATTATGCACAAACATTAATCAATAAATATTCCATAAATCAAAATTCAATCAATCCGTTCCATGAACAAAAATCAATAGTCTGGCCCTATTGTGGCCCCGGTCAAAAGACGACTACTCCATAATAATAAAATCAAACAAAAGTTTCATGTTTGAATTCATAATAAAATAACAGAAAAAGAGGAAAAGAAAATTCTCAGCAATAGTGCCGAATCTTGCTTGCATTGCGCGTTTCTTCTCTTCCAAGCTCCAGCCGTCAAATCCCAAAAATCTCTCCAAAATTTATCAGTCTAAAATCAGAAGTTCAAAAGTCTTCTCTAATTGGGGCTTGATTCCCTTTTATATCTCCCTTATTTTCGTTCAAAATAATATCCAATATAGCCCAAAATAATCAGAATTTCAAAATTTCCAAATTCTGCGCGAATTATTATTATTTTTTTCCATATTTGCAATGTACACGGACCCCGGACGAGGTCCGTGCCTAGGTCCGTGTATTAAAACTTCAGCCCAAACAAAATACGAAGCCACACGGACCCTCTTCCAGAAGGTGCACGGGGTCCGTGCATTTCTCTGTTATGAAAATCTCAAACGCCGAAGGTACACGGACCCTTTCCCAGACAGTGCACAGGGTCCGTGTATTATTTTTCTTCCAAGGTCTTTTGCTTCGAACATGCACTGATCCCCTTCCAAACGATGCACGGGGTCCGTGCATTATTTTCTTCCTTCAATTCTCTTTGCTACTTAAGATTTTTCCGTGTTCCCCGGCCAAGTTCCAACGTGGCATTGAATTGTTTGACTTTTTCTTCAATATTCAGTTCTTCTCAAATCTTAGTCAAACCTACAATCATAGAAAATAAGACGATTTATGCACAAAACTCGGAATATAAATGCCAAATAATCACGAATACGACAAAATAAAGTGCCAAATAAGCTATAAACTTCGTGCTTATCAAATCCCCCACACTTAGCTTTTGTTCGTCCTCGAAAAAATCAGAAGAAATTAGAGATGAGAAATATCGCACAAAGTAGCACAATCAAAACCTTTCAATCTACCAAATCTCGTCACACCCAATCAAAAGCTCATACTTTGAAAATCACAAGTCTCGCTTTCGTCACAATTCAAAACTCGAACACTACCCAGTAAAGATCAACATAATGAGACGTGTGTAGTGTGAGTGTCAGAACCTATACTCCTCAAAAGTTATTCGGTTCAAGGATCTCTCATGTTTATTCCCCAAACAATATTTTTTTTTTCTCGCCCCATATGCTTTTCTTTCATATCCCTCTCTACTAAATGTGGAACAATCATGACTCGGTCAATAGGTCTTTTAAGCTTATAACGTTAGGCCACGGTTCACGGCTACAATAAAGGATAGAAAAGCAAAAATGAGAGACAACAAACAAATTGTCATTTAGCGCAATTAAAAAGCTCCATTCCCCATCTATTTTTGAATTTCATCACTTTCTTTTGATTCATCAATACAACCCATTCTCTTCTTTTTTTTCCTCCTTTTCTTTTCAATACCCCTTGAATTCTTTTCGGGTACTCTTCTTTTTTTCTTTTTCTTTTTCAACCCTTTCTTTCATTCAAAAATAATTCACCAACTCCTTCAAATATTTTTCTGTGAATACTTGGAGTTTTTGTATCTTTAAAAGCACCAAAAGGGTATGTTTCTCTCAAAACGTAGGTAGGAAAAATAGTGTATAGGCTAAAAATTAGGTGGTCAATGTAGGATAGAAAGAATGACGAATGGGGTCTAATTGTGTGTCATTGGCACACACCATTCGATTTTTATCAGGCTCAATGGGGTTATTAGGGATAAAAGTGATGCATCAGGTAGGCTCGAAAGGCACAAACGGTCCAAAGATCGCCTAAATCATCCCTAAGTCATGATCATTCAAATTTTCGCTTCGAGGACTAATCAGACAAGTTCTAGGGATAAAAACTGCTTCAAAAACTCTCCAATTTTTTTTTTTCATGAGATCACCTCTTACCAATTCACAATTAACTTGCATAAGTCTGACAAAAGTGCATTAAGGGTGTCTCATAAAGTCAATGCAAAACTAGTTCATATCAAAGTCTCTCCTTGCAACTGCAGCTAATCTCATTCAGTTCTAGGCACAAAACAATTTTTCAGGCGATCAAAAATCTAGCAAACTAATTGGTATGTCATGTACCACAAGTGCTCATCTCATTTTATTTTGAAAAATTTTGCTAAGTGATGCTAAGTGATGTGAAACATAGTGTAATGAACGACCTACCCCCACACTTAGAATGCGACATTGTCCTCAGTGTTAAATGCTCGATAAAAAATAAAGAGAAAAATAACAATAGCAAAAACACTTCCCTGAAAAATGTCGACGACCATGCAAAATTAGGAGCAAGCGGCAGCCTGAGAAAGAGAACAACAAACCAACCAAACCGCGTAAAATAGAAAATTCACGCACACAAGCACACAGATAGGCTTCCCAAAATAAATTTAACAAGGAGTAAGCACCACTGAGGAAAATAACCACAATATCCATAAAACTCCATCTAATAAAAGTGATAAAGTGCAGCAACATTTAAGATCCACGACATAACTAGAATAGGCTAAAGAATCCGCAAAATATGTCGAAAGATTAGCAACTACATCAAATAAACTCCAAAACAACAAATAGTTCAAAACCCATAACAAAATATCCATAATATCCAAAAGAACCACAGCAGAAAATATAACTAAACTACTCCTCCTCCGATGCAGAAGCTGACTCGACAAGGTCATCCAGGGCAGAGCGATCAAAAGGCGGCGCATGAATGTCAGTGGAGTAGGACTGAGAAGTGGCATGATGCTGCAGGCGAACCATACCAGTGCGAAGCTCATCCAAGCAGTCAAATATGGCAGAGAAAACGCGACGAGTGCCCCTCGGAGCTCTGGCGTGGACATGTGCACCGGCTGGAGGATCAGCAGCCTGATCAAGGGCAGCTTCTTCCTGAATGCGAGCCTCTCGGGCTTCATCTGCAGCTGTAGGTGGTGGGACTGGGGGATCTCGTGCATGATAATAAGTGTTGCGGCTCTCAGGGTTCTTATACCATCCACCCTGTCGAAAGATAAAATACATACCAGTCATCGCGTGGGCGGCGAGCACGTGCTTCGGCGCCGGTGCAAGAGAAGCCTCCCCAGTCAAATCGACGTCGCAAGCCGCCAAGATCCTCGAAACTGTAATGGCGAAAGGAGCGTGCTGCTTGGCATTCGGAGCACAAGCCAAGTGAGCGACAATACGCATATGTGAGATCAAGATGCTCGCCAATGGAATCGCAGTAATATCTCCCAACCCGTATAACATCTTATGAATCAAATACATATCCAGGTTGCGCAGCTCATTATTCCCAGCCTTCCGAGGGATGATGTTTGCACTGATAAAGTAGCAGATGAGGCGATCAATCAAAGGGAGAGTGGTAGGGAGGATGCTGTAACGAGAACCAGTCTTGACCCTACGATAGGTGAGGCGCGACATAGCAAGGTTGAAATTGTAGGCAGGGTTAGACAAGATAGCATCATATTGGTTGTAAACAACCGGAGGGCCCTCATTAGGAATGTGCAAAAGCTGGGCCAAGAACTCACTCGTCACCTCAATGCGAACTCCCTTCACAAAAGTCTGAATTGTTTGCATCCCTGTTTTGTCCTTCTCTTCAATATTGGCATAGAACTGCCAAACCAACTCGGGATAGTAATCCCCTCGGATATCCATAATAGAACCCCAGCCGAATCTATCAAACTCCGCTCGCAGTGGTACCTGAGCATCAATAGTCGGGTGGATCGATTTCTCAACAATCATGGAATTACCCTTCATTTTCTCGTACCACTGAAAATTCTCTAAACTAGTAAACCGAGACACATCAAAAGAATTCCCCTGACCACTGCGAGAAGAAGAAGAAGAACCACCCCTCGCACGCTTACCCACAGTTTTCTTCGGCGCCATAGCAAAATAAACAACAATTCCGACACCACCCCTTAGAAAATTTTAACACCAATACAGACAACCACCACTGATCAAGATAACCCAATCTCCTCAAAAGAAACAAAATAACCAAATTAAGCACCAACAACAACAAGATATCACGGTAATCCAACTTCCTCTCAAATCGACACCACAAAATTTAAATTAGCGGCTAAACTCCTCGCAGCTACACCAATGATGAAGCTAATCCTCAGAATTTTAATTATACTCAACTCCCAGCATAAATTCAACGCAAACCCGACAACCAACGAACTACAAGACAAACACAATCACGAAATCAATACACCTAAAGCCAACTAGATTCCAGCAGCAAGGGACAAGGGATAGCCACGCTTACCCATAGGAAACCAACAAGACACCGGGATTAATCGTGAGACAAGAACAAGCAGAGGCGGCCGATCAGCAACAGGATCAGAAAACGAGATATGGGTGGCGTCGTGCGAATCAGAGGTGGGGAGGAGGTGGTTTCTTGGCGGCACGGAGGTGTATACGGGCGAAGGAAACTGAGGGGAGAGATGGAGGAGGACGAACGGGGTCTGGAAAGGGAGAAATAAGGGGGAACGGATTTGGGGATTTAGGGATTGAAAAGGTTTGAGAAAGAGACAGATTGCGAGTCTGCAGATTTGAACACAAAATCGAAGGGCACGGACCCCGTGTAAGGGTCCGTGTCTACATCCGTGTGCCCTCGCATTTTAGAAAAGTTCAGAGTGAAAAATGCACGGACCCCGGAATCTGGTCCGTGCCC
Source organism: Henckelia pumila (assembly GCF_033568475.1). NCBI lineage: Eukaryota > Viridiplantae > Streptophyta > Magnoliopsida > Lamiales > Gesneriaceae > Henckelia > Henckelia pumila. The sequence continues at coordinate 41,812,180 of NC_133120.1, forward strand.
TCCTCCGTGCATCCACGCATTTTTTTAAAAAAAAAATTCGATGAAAACCAGCACGGACCCTGGAAGAATGTCCATGTACCCTCCGTGCCTTGACGATTACGGGTGGACAATGTACGGACCCCGAACAATGGTCCGTAGTTTGGTCCGTGTGGCTACGCATTTTCAAAATCTTTCACAGTTTAAATGTTCGGACCCTTACACGGGGTCCGTACATGGTCCGTGTCAACCCTTTTCATTTCAAAAAAATAAACGAAAAATAACCCTTAAACAAACCATCTTAAACCACACAAATTAGTTTTCATCTAAGAATTTCAGATAAAACACTCAAGCACGCAAGATGCAAAAATGTACAGAGACTCCCCTGAATGATACGATTCCCAACAATATATGTGCTCTCCTCCGCAACCAATAGTATATCAGCTTCAGTAAAAAAAATCTGCATCCAACAAAAATCACTGAGATCAAATAAAAAAATAAATCAACCAATAAACCAAAAATAAAACGAAATAAAGAAACAAAAAGAAAAGAAACTGGGTTGCCTCCCAGCCAGCTCTAAATTTATAGTCTATAGCCTGACTTTTCTTCCCTTTTAATTTGCATCTTGTAAATTCACGGTGATCTGCTCATCAACCACCTCGCCACCTCGATAGACCTTAAGTCTATGTCCGTTCACTTGAAATTTTCCAGTTGCTTCGCTAGTGATTTCCACGGTTCCATATGGGAAGACTTGAGTAATCGTGTATGGGCCTGACCAATGAGACCGCAACTTACCTGGCATAAATTTCAAATGAGAATTATATACTAATACCTGTTGTCCCACTTCAAATTCTCGATTCACAATATTCTTATCATGCCAACGTTTGGTCTTTTCCTTGTACAGTTTGGCATTCTCATAAGCATCAAGCCGAAACTCTTCCAATTCTTGTAACTGCAGCAACCTCTCTTCACTTGTGGCTTTGACATCAAAATTCAAAAATTTAGTAGCCCAATAAGCCTTATGTTCAAGTTCGATAGGCAAGTGACATGATTTTCCATACACTAGATGAAATGGAGACATTCCAATTGGGGTTTTAAAAGCTGTACGATAAGCCCACAGTGCATCGTCGAGTTTACTAGACCATTCTTTCCTTGAAGCACCAACGGTCTTCTCTAGAATGTGTTTTATTTCTTTGTTCGACACCTCGACTTGACCACTGGTCTGAGGATGGTAAGGTGTTGCCACCTTATGCCTAACCCCATACTTAGCTAACAGACTGTCAAACTGACGATTACAAAAATGAGTACCCCCATCACTGATAATTGCTCTAGGTGTGCCAAAACGTGAAAAAATATTTTTCTTGAGAAACTGAATGACAACCTTAGCATCGTTATTTTTGCAGGCACTCGCTTCTACCCACTTAGACACATAGTCTACAGCAACCAAAATATACTTATTCCCAAAAGAAACTGGGAATGGATCCATGAAGTCTATACCCCATACATCAAAAAGTTCACAAACCAAGATGTTATTAAGTGGCATTTCGTGTCTCCTAGAAATGTTACCAGTGCGCTGACACTCATCACACTTTATCACATATTCATGCGCATCCCTAAACAAAGTGGGCCAATAAAAGCAAGATTGAAGCACTTTGGATGCAGTTCTGGTCGCACCAAAACGACCTCCAGTTGGACCCTTATGACAGTGAAATAAAATCTCACTTACCCCTTCCTTGGGAACACATCGCCTAATAATACCATCTGCGCATATTCTAAAAAACTACGCACCCCTTTCAGATTTGATGGCGGAGGAAGTTTCTCAGTTACTTCGATTTTCGCTTTGTCAACCTCAATTCCACTTTCAGAAATTTTATGCCCCAACACTATTCCCTCTCTCACCATAAAATGACACTTTTTCCAATTCAAAACTAAATTGGACTCTTCACATCTTTCTAAAACCTTAGACAAATTCAGCAAGCAAGCATCAAAATAAGAGCCAAATACTAAAAAATCATCCATGAATATTTCAATAAAATCCTCAATCATGTCATGGAAAATTGCCATCATGCAGCGTTGGAAAGTAATCGGTGCGTTACAAAGACCGAATGGCATTCGTTTATATGCAAAGGTCCCGTAAGGACATGTAAAAGTGGTTTTTTCTTGATCATCAGGATCAATGGGAATTTGCATATAACCTGAATAGCCATCCAAGAAACAATAAAAAGGATGTCCGGCTAATCTTTCCAACATTTGATCAATGAAGGGTAGGGGAAAATGATCTTTACGGGTTGCATCATTTAGTTTTCTATAGTCTATGCAAACACGCCAACCCGTAACAGTTCTGGTGGGAATTAATTCATTATTCTCATTTTTCACAACAGTAATCCCACCCTTTTTCGGAACAACCTGGACAGGACTAACCCACTTACTATCAGAGATGGGATAGATAATACCTGCATCTAGAAGCTTAATTACCTCCTTCTTGACCACTTCTTGCATAGCAGGATTGAGTCGCCTTTGAGGTTGGGTAGAGGTTTTGTGATCTGCTTCCATCAGAATTTTGTGCATGCACATGGAAGAGCTGATCCCCTTTATATCCGCTATTCTCCACCCAATGGCCTTGATATTCTCCCTCAACACTCGAGTCAATTTCTGTTCCTCATCCCCTGTCAAAGTAGAAGAAACAATTACAGGCAGTTTATCATTATTAAGCAAAAATAAGTATTTTAAATGCGAAGGGAGAGGTTTCATCTCAAGGATCGGGGCTTCTTCAACTGATGGCTTTAATGCTCTTGGAACGTGTCCAAGATCCCCAATCCTTGAGTTTACCATCCTTGAGAGTGATTTTCCGGCGTCCAAATACTATATGCATTCCTCAATCTCCTCCTTATCCAATTCTTTTGGTGCTGGATGTGTCAAGCATAACTCCAAATGATCTTCACAGATAAATTCCTGCACATCACACTCAACAAACTCATCAGTAGCATCAATTCAAAAACAATTAGAAACATTGGAGGGATATTTCATAGAGTGAAACACATTAAATACTACTCTCTCATCATTTAATCTCAACACAAATTCACCCTTCTGAACATCTATCAGAGCTTTCCCAGTGGCCAAAAATGGTCTACCCAAAATAAGAGGAATCTCACGATCCTCTTCTATATCCAAAACAACAAAATCCACTGGAAAAATAAATTTATCGACCTATACCAAGACATCCTCTACAATTCCCCTAGGATATTTAATTGATCTATCTGCTAACTGTAGGGAAATTGTGGTTGGTTTCACCTCACCAATTCCTAACTTTTCAAAACAAGAATAGGGCATCAAATTAATGCTTGCACCAAGATCACACAAAGCTTTTCTAAAAAATGAATTTCCTATGGTGCAAGGAATGGAGAAGCTACCAGGATCCTTAAGCTTCGGAGGTAATTTGTTTTGTAAAATTGCAGAGCATTCCTCCGAAAGCTTCACTGTCTCAAAATCCACCAGTTTTCTCTTGTTTGATAAAATTTCTTTTAAAAATTTTGCATAAGAGGGCATTTGAGCCAAAGCTTCTGCAAACAGGATATTAATATGCAACTTCTTAAAAATCTCTAAAAATTTTGAAAATTGGGTATCAAGTTGCAGTTGCTTTGCTCTTTGGGGAAAAGGGAGAGAATTTATATCAATATCAACATTTGAGTTCAGAGACTTACCTTTCTCCCTCGATTTCTCGCCTTGCTGCTTGGCTGATGCTTCCTCCTTTTCTGATTTTTCGACCTCAGCATCCTCCTTCTTTACCTGTTCAGCTACTATGACTGCATTGACGTCTTTTGGATTTTTTTCGGTGTCACTAGGAAGTGAACCTGGCGCCCATGTAGTGAACTGATTTGCCAACTGTCCTAACTGGGTTTCCACTCTTTGCATCATGGTATCGTGATTCTGCCATCTCATCTCATTCCCCGCTATGTACTTTGCAAGCATGTCTTCCAGATTTGATTTATTCTCAGATGGCTTAAAACCTGGCGGCATAGAAGGTCCAGCACCTTGTGGAGGTCGAACTTGTAGTGACCCTGCATGGAATCACCTACTAACTGGCAACTAATAGCATGCATTAAACTTAATACAACAAAATACTTAACAGAGTAAAAACGTGCGGAAACATAATCCATAATTTACATATCAGCTTAGTAATATAATCCAGGCTTAAATCTGTAGTGATACAACCATATCGAAATTCTTAAAAGTAAACATTATACAGCTGATAAATCGTGCTGTATAAAAACTTTCAAAGCTCCTGCTCCCTAGTCCTGCCTTGAACTACCAGCTCCGTCCATCCTGCGACCTGCCCCATGGAATAGGGTGTCTAAGATAACAACTAGGACGTGAGCGCTACGCCCAGTACATAGACATGAGTAAACATATGTATATAATGCATGCAACATGATGACTGGTAAAAGATCATCTGAAAAGTCATGCTCAGAACCGGCGCCATATGAGTGCTGCCACCACACGGATCAACCTCTGGGTGCAACCACACTCGTCTAGTACACCAGAGTAGACAGACATAAATTCCCCCGCCGTCGCGGTACTCTCAGTGACAGACTATCGAGTATAGAGCTGAGCGGCTCTATAATCAGGTATAATAAGGAATATGATCAACGTGTATATGCACATGACATATGAGTATAGAAAACGGTAAAACATACATCATGCCATATAATAATGCCAAATAAATGCAACATATAAACATGTATACTCGCTGGCAATCTCAGTCAATGTGTACGTACCTCTAGGCTAGTTCAAGTATAATAGGATCCTAGGCTCCAAGCCTATATTCAAAAGTTCACCGTATCACTACACAAGTTCTATAAGCCTTAACTAAGCTAATAAGTGCTCCCAAAACTTAAATAGATTCCCGGACCATACCTTCGTCCGTAGTTAGCCCTTTGGAGTCGCTAGTCCCGGATGACTATAACCACCCCTTGGTTATTCCAGAACCTTTATTATAACCGATAGGGCCCTCAAGTGTATATCTCACACTATATAACTGAAGAAGGAAACTCGGGAATTCGTAATTGAAAATGAACTCTGAACGGCCCTATTTATAGCCAAATTTCTCGGCCCGGATCGGAACTTCCGATTTCGGAATCGGAGCTTCCGATCCAGCTCATTGCGTGCATGTCTGCCACGCCAGGATCGGAACTTCCGATCTGCTCTATGACCGACACTTGTCAAAACTCGCGACTGAGTCATCGATCATTTTTGACAGCTGGGGATCGGAACTTCCGTTCCAGGATCGGAGCTTCCGTTCCGATCGGAGCTTACTATCCAGGATCGGAGCTTACTATCTGGGATCGGAGCTTACTATCCGGCCCAAAATTAAAAAGCCCAAATTTTACTTCTGAAGTCCAATAACACTCCGAAATTGGTTAAATACCAACCCTTAATCATGTTTAACATATTATTATCTTAAAATGGTATCTGGGTTACTACATTCTCCCCACCTTTAGATATTTCGTCCGCGAAATAACATCTAAAGATAAATCAAGATAACAATATGAAACATCAAACCATGTTTTATTACAACGGTAATTACATCTTATATGGTAATCAAAAATACAAAGCAAATAACTCAGGATATTCTGCTCGCATACGACTCTCAGTTTTCCAAGTTGCTTCTTCAACGCCTCGGCGCTGCCACTGTACCATCACAAGTGGTATAGTCTTGTTCCGAAGAATTTTCTCCTTCCTGTCTAGGATACAGATTGGTCGTTCAACAAAAGACAGATCTGGCTCTAGCTGAATATCAGTAGAATGAATCACATGAGATTCATCAGCTATGTACTGTCGAAGCAACGACACATGAAAAACATTGTGTATACTGGAAAGAGATGGCGGTAAAGCCAAATGATAAGCAACATCTCCGATCTTCTCCAGTATCTGGAAAGGCCCAATGTAACGAGGAGACAACTTGCCTTTCACACCGAATCTCATCACCTTCCTGAAAGGTGATACTCGCAAAAAAACATATTCACCAGGCTCAAACTGAAGTGGCCTGCGGCGAATATTCGCATAACTGGCTTGTCTATCTTGAGCAACTTTGATCCTATGCTTGATCAAATCTACCTTGTCTACAATCTGCTGCACCAATTCAGGACCCTCGACTTGCCGTTCCCCGACTTCATCCCAGAATAACGGAGTACGACACCGTCGACCATACAATGCCTCGAAAGGTGCCATATCAATACTACGATGATAACTGTTATTGTAGGCAAATTCAATCAAAGGTAACTGATCCTGCCAAGATAAACCAAAGTCCATGACAGAAGAACGTAGCATATCCTCCAGCGTACAAATAGTGCGCTTTGACTGCCCATCAGTCTCCGGATGATACGCAGTACTCAAACTCAGAGTGGTACCCAACGCTTGCTGAAAATTACCCCAAAAACGTGAAGTAAATCGCGGATCTCTATCACTAACAATACTCACTGGAATCCCATGTAATCGCACAATCTCCTGGATATATAAGCATGCCATGCGATCATACGAATACTCCCGGTTATAAGGAATGAAATGTGCTGATTTTGTCAAACGGTCAACGACAACTCAGATAGCATCACACTGACGTGAAGTCATAGGCAAGTGGGTAACAAAATCCATAGTCACGTGCTCCCACTTCCATTCGGGAATCTCAAGATTCTGCAGTAATTCACCTGGTCGTCGATGTTCAGCCTTGACCTGTTGACAAACCAAACATCTCGAAACAAACTGATAAACACTTCGCTTCATTCCCTTCCACCAGAATCTAGTTCGCAAGTCCTTATACATTTTCATACTTCCAGGATGAACTGATAATCGACTCCTGTGAGCTTGAGATAGAATATCATTCCTGAGCTCCGCAACATTAGGTACAACCACTCTATTGGATAGGCACAATAAACCATCTGCCTGAAAATGGAATCCAGATGTATTAACTCCATTGGCTAGACGTGCCAATCGCTGAGTCTTAACATCAGATATCTGAGCTGTTGGAGAACGCGGCGATCAGATCAATCAGGATTGATACCCGGTGCAGCGGAAGTTTAAAAATTTTATATGGAACGATTCCATATTGGGTATCAAAACTTTTACGATTAAATTGTGTGTGTAAAAATTAAATAACAATTATAAATTTTTACCTTCAATCTCGAATCGAGATTTTGGACACCAACAGATTGCTCTGCTCTTGTTGTATATCCCTGGAACTGATGGACGAACTGTTCTTCAATCAGGTCCACGAACGGATATTTAATCCCTCTGATAGATTGCACTAGAAAATCTATCAGAAGTTTCTACGAAGAGATTAACGAATTTGATCCGTTAAACCAGACTGTAATTCAAAATTCACAGACTGGATTTTACCGAGCAGAGGGGGAAGGGGGGCGGCCACTACTGAGAGAAAATCACTAGGTTTTCGAAAATTTGTGACCTGTTGTGTGTAATTTCTATACTGCAATAACTTATTTATAATGTAGGCCACTAACAGCTTAGGGCCCATTAGTCATAAGTTCAAGCCCGACAAGCAAAGCCCGCATGTTCAGAAATTAATATAAAATTCATCATGACTCCGATTGATAAACCGATTTCACCAATGTGCACAGAAACCATTTCTGCACCTTTTAAAGTCAAGATAAATTTTTCTGAATCCGAATTCAGTGATTTCCAAAAATGTCCATCCCTATGTCATTTTAGGAAATCTTACTCCTCTACTCTTAATTAAGAAGTCCAACTTCTTTGTTCATTAAATTTAACTATTTAAATTTAACTATCTCAACGGGGATTAAAAATCCATTACTCTGTGTGACCCTCAATGGTTCAGGGATACAGCTAGTCGTGGGCTCACAACTCCTTGTGACTCGGAACAACAATTTCCGACTTGCCCATCGAATCATGGTAAGAGCGCCTAGCAACATCGCCCCATGATTCCCTAGGTATCACTGATGGTGCCTGCAAGAACCAATAGATTTTGGTTAGCGTACAGTACGGTCCCTTCATCCATATATCCCGATCGAATCAACAACCATTGGTATATCGAGAGTCGTTCGAGATTCGATAACTATGCAATACATCTTGAAGATCAAATAGTGACATCGCATGTGCTACTAAGAAACCATTTCTTAAATCACATCATGTACTCTGGCCAGAGATTCCTCACACTAATATCTCCTCAGATCGCATAGGATATCCACACTCGCAAGTATGTGGTGAATCCTTGACAACAAAGCATCGACTCCTATATGTGTTGTAACTGTACCCAATCTCGACACCTGACCCCAATAGAGTCGGTAAACGAGTCAAAGCACAGTACTAGCATATAGAGTCTCAATGATGTTTCAAGTAGTAAGGACTAATGGTGTACAACCAAAACCGCGGACTTTATCCACTCGATAAGTGATAACCACTTGGAAAGTCCGGATAGGGTAGTTCGATCATTCATCATATGAATATCCATTTGCATGCTTCGAACATCTCTATGTTCCTTACCAATGAAACGTGGTACTCTGCATCGCAAATGCTAGTCTCAAACTCGAGCGATCCTTATCCTTATTATCGGATGGCTCAATCGACTAGGAACAGTTTAGAATATACAATGACTATAAGATGTGTTTCATGATAGACATCTCCATGTTCTACCACATCTTACATACACTATAGTATATTCGGTCTTTATCAAAACAACAATAGTATATCACAATATAACAATTGTTGGAAAAAAAACTGGCGGTCAGATCAATCACGATTGATACCCGGTGCAGCGGAAGTTAAAATTTTTTTTATCATGGAACAATTCCATGGTGTGGGTATCAACCATTCAACGATTAAATTATTGTGTGTGTAAAATTCAAATAACAATTAATTAAATTTTACCTTCAATCTCGAAGCGAGATTATTGGACACCACACAGATTTCTCTGCGCTTCTTGTATCTCCCAGGAACTGATGAACTCCTTCAATCAGGTCCACGAATGAGGTTTAAATCCCTCTGACAGAGGGGGAGGGTTCGGCCGATTTCTTTTGAGAGGAGGCTAGGGTTTCGAAAATCCTGTCTCAAAAATTATGACCTGTTGTGTCTAATTTCTGTACTGCAATAACTTATTTATAATGCAGGCCACTAACACCTTAGGGCCCATTAGTCATAAGTTGAGGCCCGACAAGCAAAGCCCGCTCGTTCAGAAATTAATATAAAATTCATCGTGACTCCGATTGATAAACCGATTTTACCAATGTGCACAGAAACCATTTCTGCACATTTTAAAGTCAAAATAAATTTTCCTGAATCCGAATTCAGTGGTTTCCTAAAATGTCCATCCCTATGTCATTTTAGGAAATCCTACTCCCTTACTCTTATTTAAGAAGTCCAACTCCTTAGTTCATTAAATTTAACTCTTTAAATTTAACTATCTCAACGGGGATTAAAACTCCATTACACTGTGTGACCCTCAATGGTTCAGGGATACAGCTAGCCGTGGGCTCACAACTCCTTGTGACTCGGAACAACACTTTCCGACTTGCCCAACGAATCATGGTAAAGCGCCTAGCAACATCGCCCCATGATTCCCTAGGTATCACTGATAGTGCCTACAAGAACCAGTAGATTTTGGTTAGCGTACAGTACGGTCCCTTCATCCATATATCCCGATCGAATCAACAACCATTGGTATATCGAGAGTCGCTCAAGATTCGATAACTATGCAATACATCTTGAAGATCAAATTAGTGACATCGCATGTGCTACTAAGAACATTTCTTAAATCACATCAAGTACTCTGGCCAGAGATTTGTCACACTAATATCTCCTCAGATCGCATAGGATATCCACACTCGCAAGTATGTGGTGAATCCTTGACAACAATGCATTGACTCCTATATGTGTCGTAACTGTACCCAATCTCGACACCTGATGACCCCCATAGAGTCGGTAAACGAGTCAAAGCACAGCACTAGCATATAGAGTCTCCATGATGTTTCAAGTCGTAAGGACTAATGGTGTACAACCAAAACCGCGGAATTTATCCACTCGATAAGTGATAACCACTTGGAAAGTCCGGATAGGGTAGTTCGATTATTCATCCTATGAATATCCATTTGCATGCTTCGAACATCTCCATGTTCCCTACCAATGAAACGTGGTACTCCGCATCGCAAATGCTAGTCTCAAACTCGAGCGATCCTTATCCTTATTATCGGACGGCTCAATCGACTAGGAACGGTTTTTAGAATATACAGTGACTATAAGATGTATTTCATGATAGACATCTCCATGTTCTACCACATCTTACATACACTATAGTATATTCAAGGTCTTTATCAAAACAACAATAGTATATCACAATATAACAATATGAAGTAATATAAAGTCATTGCCATAAAAGTGTAAATAATATTAAACAAAAGATTGTTTATACAAAGAGTCATCAAAGCCCATAGCCACACAGTTGGCTCACTGGGCACCTACTCTTACAATCTCCCACTTGCCCTATAGCCAACTAGTCATACTACGTAGACCCATTGCTTCGCGATGTTTGTCAAACAATGGTCCTGGCAAGGGCTTAGTAAGCGGATCAGCGATATTGTCTGCAGAGGCCACTCGTTCGACAATGATGTCTCCTCTTTCCACAATCTCCCGGATTATGTGGTATTTCCTCAGTACGTGTTTGGATCTTTGATGAGACCTTGGTTCCTTTGCTTGAGCAACGGCACCCGTGTTGTCACAGTACACCGGGACTGGACCAACAAATTCAGGAATGACGCCCAACTCTTGGACGAACTTCCTCATCCAAACGGCCTCTTTAGCAGCAGCTAATGCTGCAATGTATTCAGCCTCAGTGGTGGAATCCGCTGTGGTGTCCTGCTTGGAACTCTTCCAAGAGACAGCACCGCCATTGAGCATGAACACAAATCCAGAGGTTGACTTCGAGTCATCCACATCACTTTGGAAGCTAGAGTCGGTATAGCCTTCCAATTTGAGTTCTCGTCCTCCATAAACCATGAACATATTCTTAGTCCTTCGCAAGTACTTAAGAATGTCCTTCACGGCTTTCCAATGCATTTGACCAGGATTAGACTGATATCTGCTCGTGACACTCAGAGCAAATGCTACATCCGGTCTGGTAGATATCATCCCATACATGATACTACCTATAGCTGACGCATATGGTACATGTGTCATATTCTCTATCTCTTCATCAGTCTTGGGACACATAGACTTGGATAGAGAAACTCCATGACACATGGGTAGATGTCCTCTTTTGGACCCATCCATTGAAAACCGTTTCAATATGGTATCGATGTAGGTTGATTGAGTGAGTCCTATCATTCTCTTAGACCTATCTCTATAGATCTGTATCCCAAGAATGTAGGATGCCTCTCCCAAATCCTTCATCGAAAATCTACCTGATAACCATATCTTTGTTGACTGCAACATCCCTACATCATTCCCAATGAGTAGGATGTCATCAACATAAAGTACTAAGAATGTCACCGCATCCTTAACTACTTTCTTGTACACGCAAGGTTTCTCCGGGTTCTTAATGAAACCAAAATCTTTTATTGTTTCATCAAATTTCTGGTTCCAACTTCTTGATGCTTGTTTTAGACCATAAATTGATCTCTGAAGCTTGCATACCTTATGCTCGCTTCCCATGGATGTGTACCCCTCAGGCTGCTTCATATAGATTTCCTCCTTAATGTCTCCATTAAGAAAAGCAGTCTTCACATCCATTTGCCATATCTCATAGTCATACCATGCAGCTATGGCAATTAGGATTCTTATGGACTTGAACATTGCAACTGGTGAAAAGGTTTCGTCATAGTCAAATCCTTGCCTTTGAGTATAACCTTTAGCCACCAATCGCGCCTTGTAGGTCAATACCTTACCATCAGGCCCAAGCTTTCTTTTGTAGATCCATTTACACCCTATCGGAACAATTCCATCGGGAGGATCTACTAAAGACCAAACTTGGTTTGTATGCATCGAATCCAATTCTGACTGCATAGCTTCAAGCCATAAATTCGAATCCGCATCAGAAATTGCTTCCTTGAAGTTTCTTGGATCACATCCAATGTCGGGTTCATCTTGATCCCCTTCAAGAAGAAGACCATATCGAACTGGAGGTCTAGAAGTCCTTTCGGATCTTCTAGGTGCAGGCGTGTCCAGCAATGGTTCCTGAGGTGTAGATCGTTATTTTGTATTTCGGGTTCTTCTCGAACTTCTTCGAGTTCCATCATCTCGCCTTTCTTATCCAATAAGAACTCCTTCTCCAAGAAGGTGGCATTCCTAGAAACAAACACCTTTGTTTCAGCAGGATAATAGAAATAATATCCGATTGAATTCTTCGGATACCCTACAAAATAACATAAGCTGGATCGACTATCCAACTTATCTCCCACTGTCCGCTTCACGTAAGCAGGACATCCCCAAATCCTCAAGTACGAATACTTAGGAGCTTTGCCATTCCATAACTCGTATGGTGTTTTGTCCACTGCTTTAGTGTGGACGTTGTTCAACAACAATATCGCCGTTTCAAGCGCATAGCCCCAAAACGAAGGTGGAAGCTCAGTGAAGCTCATCATAGATCGAACCATGTCCAACAAAGTTCGATTACGACGCTCCGATACACCATTAAGTTGTGGTGTCATAGGAGGAGTCCACTGAGAGAGAATCCCATTCTCTTTCAGATAGTCCAAAAACTCGGTACTCAAGTATTCTCCACCTCGATCCGATCGAAGTGCTTTAATACTTTTACCTAGCTTGTTTTCTACTTCAGCCTTGAATTCTTTGAACTTTTCAAATGCTTCAGACTTATATTTCATTAAATATAAATACCCATACCTTGAATAATCATCAGTAAAGGTATGAAGTAGGTGTGGCCATGTTGAGTCCCTACTCTAAATGGACCACAAACATCTGTATGGATCAAATCCAACAGATTCTGACTACGCTCAGGTTTCCCCTTAAAAGGAGATTTAGTCATTTTTCCTTTTAGGCAGGATTCACAAGTAGGTAGAGAGTTGATATCAGACATATCAAACATGCCCTCTCCCACTAGCTTGTTCATCCTCCTTGAGGAAATATGACCAAGCCTAGCATGCCAAAGGTTTGCCGGGTTTTGACTATCGATTTTCCTTTTGTTTGTTGTCGCCGGTTTATCAACATAATTCACTGGAACGTCTTTTAGTTTTAAGTTGTATAGATCGTTTTCAAGTTGTCCATTTCCAATTAAACATTCATTCTTGTAAATATTGCAAATCCCATTCACAAAATTGCAAGAATAACCATCTCTATCAAGCATAGAAATAGAAATAATGTTTTTAATTAAATCTGGCACAAATAAAACATCTCTTAACAATAATTTAAAACCGTTCTGCAAAGTCAAACAAACATCTCCAATGGCCGTAGCTTCAACTCTGGAACCATTCCCGAGCCTCAGCTGGGTCTCACCCATTCTAAGCCTGCGACTTCTTGTCATCACCTGCAAATCATTGCAAATGTGAGATCCACATCCGGTATCCAATATCCAAGAAGTTGTATTAAGTGACATGTTTATTTCAATATAGAACATACCCTTTGCAGTTCCCAACTTCTCAAGATATTCCTTGCAGTTGCGCTTCCAATGACCCGGCTTCTTGCAGTAATGGCAAACATCCTTGGATTTTCCATTGTTTGAAGCCTTTGTCTTTTGCTTCTTCTCGGGCTCGACTTTCTTGGGTGGGGTAGAACGTTTCTTGCCCTTCATACTTGGCCCCTTCTTCGCAGAAGATGAGGAGCCCACCAAGAAAGCTGGCTTATCCTTCTTAAGTGTGGATTCATATGTAACGAGCATATTGACCATCTCTTCAAGGGTGGCCTCTATCTTGTTCATATTAAAATTTATCACAAATCCATCAAATGAAGAAGGAAGAGACAGAAGCAATAAATCCACATTGAGTTCATGCTCCAACACCAAATCTAGGGTCGCCAACTTCTGTATGAGCCAAATCATTCGTACCCCATGATCACGGACCGAAGTCCCTTCACGCATGCGGCACGTCATCAACTCCTTAACAGTAGCGAACCTTTCAGCCCTCGAATGAGCCCCAAAAAGTTCCTTGAGTTGCGCATGAATGTCAGCAGCATTCACCGTGTCCTCAAATCGCCTCTGGAGTTCATCAGACATCGAGGCTTGCATATAGCATTTGGTCTTGATGTCATGGTCACACCATGCATCAAGTTTGGCCAATTCCTCCGGACTTATGTCAGCTGGTGCTTCCTTCGGAGGTGCTTTCTCTAACACGTAGAGCATTTTCTCCGAAGTTAAGACAATCTTCAACTTCCGGAACCATTCCGTATAGTTGGCGCCAGTCAATTTGTTTTGTTCGAGGATCGAGAATAATGGATTTCGCGAATTCATTGTATGAAATACTGAAAAGAAAAACAGACATATATCAATGATTGTTTAACAATTTACTAAGACATAAAATAGGCGAATTTAATTTTATGAATCTCACTCCCACTATTTTAACGATTTCACCACCCTCTAGTGAAAACGGGAAACTTTTTCCTTAGTGAGAACATGGAGTCCAATTGACAAACTTATGGTCCCGAATAATATCAGCCAACCATAATTCTCAAAAGGTAGAGCCCAATTGCTTCCAAAGCAACCCCCATGTGTTTACCTCATGTCCAATAAGGGCCCAATAATATGACGCCGTTTAAAGTGACATGTCAAGATGACCCATCAATATTAAGTTGTGATGGACGGTCGCCATGTGGATCCCCCAATAATATGAGCCGATCCCATGGGAGTTCCACCCAACTTACAACATTTGTCGATCCAATGTACAGCTTTCCGACGGACGGGCCCCCCAATAATATGAGCCGGACCGTATCCGCGGGTAGCATCACATACATTGACCGTTGATGGAAGGTGGGAACATTTAAACAAATTTAAATTTCCTTTATTTATCTTGATATAAATTTTAAATCATATTTAAAATGAGGGATTTTTAATTATAAAAATATTTGTCTCATCATATTCATTTTATTGCATGCTTGCCGGATTCACGCAATTTATGTCTAAACATGCATACAATCATAATATCAAATATTATATAGGATGATCGATTCCATTTCTAATTGACCCGTGGTTGCCAATCACGGGTCTTAGTCCAATCCTAGGTAATATGCAGTATGCAATGCAATCCTATTACATGTGCTTCCAATTTACATTTCTTCAGTCTTTATTGTCTGCTGGGCCCACCGTCTTCAATCTTGATCTCCCACTAAATCTAATGCATTTACAATAAATAACAATGACAAGTAGGGGATACATTTTTAGGGGTGGGAACGGGCTATAAACCAAGCCCACTTTTATTACATATGACATTCATATCGGGCCATAAACCAGGCCCATTAATAAAACCAACAACAATAAAAACAAAATGTAAATTCCTAACATACACCTACAAAATTGGTCATGGCAATCGATCATCCTTATCCAATAACATTTAATTCAAAATTAATTTATTGGATAACATGCAGTGGCAATTCAAATTTAAACAAGATAAAATCATATTTTATATATAAAATCTCATTTCACATATAAAATCATATTTTATCTTATCAAATAAAATCATATTTTATCTATAAAATCCAATTTTACAAATAAAATCATATTTTACTCAATATATCATAAGATCATATCTTATCATCAATTGTACCAAAATAATTGATTTCAAAATTCAATTTACGGATAAAATATTAAAATTTTCCAAAAATTCAAATTTATCCAAAATCAATTTTAAAATTTACGGACTCGAACAATTCGATCCGAAATCTCGTGAACCAATCAAAACAAATTTTTGATCGGACCAAAAATAAAATTTTAACATATTAAAACTAATTTTTTTAATAAAAATAATAATTTTTCCCGCGGGCCGCCCGGGACACTCCCGGGCCGGCCAGCACCCGGGGCGCGGGCCGGGGGCAGCCCGGCTGCCCCCTTAGGGCAGCAACAATTGCTGCCCTGGCGGCGCCGAGCGCCGCCCCTGGGCGGCGCCGTGCGCCGCCCTGGGCAGCGCCGAGCGCTGCCCTGTTGTACCAAAATAATTGATTTCAAAATTCAATTTACGGATAAAATATTAAAATTTTCCAAAAATTCAAATTTATCCAAAATCAATTTTAAAATTTACGGACTCGAACAATTCGATCCGAAATCTCGTGAACCAATCAAAACAAATTTTTGATCGGACCAAAAATAAAATTTTAACATATTAAAACTAATTTTTTTAATAAAAATAATAATTTTTCCCGCGGGCCGCCCGGGACACTCCCGGGCCGGCCAGCACCCGGGGCGCGGGCCGGGGGCAGCCCGGCTGCCCCCTTAGGGCAGCAACAATTGCTGCCCTGGCGGCGCCGAGCGCCGCCCCTGGGCAGCGCCGAGCGCTGCCCTGCGCAGCGCTCAGCGCTGCGCTGGGCAGCGCACCGCGCCGCCCTGGACAGCGACGGTCGCCGTCCTGGGTGGCGCCATGCGCCCCCTTTGGGCGGCACCGTGCGCCGCCCGGGGCAGAAACAATTGCTGCCCCACCGGGCAGCGATCCAATCGCTGCCCGGGTTTTGCCCCGGAAAAAAAAAATTTTATTTAAAAATATTTATTTTGTTTTCCAAAAACCGAGATCCAAAAATTTTGTACAATCGATTAATTTAATCGTTTGATCTGAGCAACCTGGCTCTGATACCACTGTTGGAAAAAAAACTGGCGGTCAGATCAATCACGATTGATACCCGGTGCAGCGGAAGTTAAAAATTTTTTTATCATGGAACAATTCCATGGTGTGGGTATCAACCATTCAACGATTAAATTATTGTGTGTGTAAAATTCAAATAACAATTAATTAAATTTTACCTTCAATCTCGAAGCGAGATTATTGGACACCACACAGATTTCTCTGCGCTTCTTGTATCTCCCAGGAACTGATGAACTCCTTCAATCAGGTCCACGAATGAGGTTTAAATCCCTCTGACAGAGGGGGAGGGTTCGGCCGATTTCTTTTGAGAGGAGGCTAGGGTTTCGAAAATCCTGTCTAAAAAATTATGACCTGTTGTGTCTAATTTCTGTACTGCAATAACTTATTTATAATGCAGGCCACTAACACCTTAGGGCCCATTAGTCATAAGTTGAGGCCCGACAAGCAAAGCCCGCTCGTTCAGAAATTAATATAAAATTCATCGTGACTTCGATTGATAAACCGATTTTACCAATGTGCACAGAAACCATTTCTGCACATTTTAAAGTCAAAATAAATTTTCCTGAATCCGAATTCAGTGGTTTCCTAAAATGTCCATCCCTATGTCATTTTAGGAAATCCTACTCCCTTACTCTTATTTAAGAAGTCCAACTCCTTAGTTCATTAAATTTAACTCTTTAAATTTAACTATCTCAACGGGGATTAAAACTCCATTACACTGTGTGACCCTCAATGGTTCAGGGATACAGCTAGCCGTGGGCTCACAACTCCTTGTGACTCGGAACAACACTTTCCGACTTGCCCAACGAATCATGGTAAAGCGCCTAGCAACATCGCCCCATGATTCCCTAGGTATCACTGATAGTGCCTACAAGAACCAGTAGATTTTGGTTAGCGTACAGTACGGTCCCTTCATCCATATATCCCGATCGAATCAACAACCATTGGTATATCGAGAGTCGCTCAAGATTCGATAACTATGCAATACATCTTGAAGATCAAATTAGTGACATCGCATGTGCTACTAAGAAACCATTTCTTAAATCACATCAAGTACTCTGGCCAGAGATTTGTCACACTAATATCTCCTCAGATCGCATAGGATATCCACACTCGCAAGTATGTGGTGAATCCTTGACAACAATGCATTGACTCCTATATGTGTCGTAACTGTACCCAATCTCGACACCTGATGACCCCCATAGAGTCGGTAAACGAGTCAAAGCACAGCACTAGCATATAGAGTCTCCATGATGTTTCAAGTCGTAAGGACTAATGGTGTACAACCAAAACCGCGGACTTTATCCACTCGATAAGTGATAACCACTTGGAAAGTCCGGATAGGGTAGTTCGATTATTCATCCTATGAATATCCATTTGCATGCTTCGAACATCTCCATGTTCCCTACCAATGAAACGTGGTACTCCGCATCGCAAATGCTAGTCTCAAACTCGAGCGATCCTTATCCTTATTATCGGACGGCTCAATCGACTAGGAACGGTTTTTAGAATATACAGTGACTATAAGATGTATTTCATGATAGACATCTCCATGTTCTACCACATCTTACATACACTATAGTATATTCAAGGTCTTTATCAAAACAACAATAGTATATCACAATATAACAATATGAAGTAATATAAAGTCATTGCCATAAAAGTGTAAATAATATTAAACAAAAGATTGTTTATACAAAGAGTCATCAAAGCCCATAGCCACACAGTTGGCTCACTGGGCACCTACTCTTACAACAATATGAAGAAAGATAAAGTCATTGCCATTAATAAAAGTGTAAATTATATTAAACAAAAGATTGTTTATACAAAGAGTCATCAAAGCCCTCAGCCACAAGTTGGCTCACCGGGCACCCACTCTTTCAATCTCTCACTTGCCCTATAGCCAACTAGTCATACTACGTAGACCCATTGCTTCGCGATGTTTGTCAAATAATGGTCCTGGCAAGGGCTTGGTAAGTGGATCAGCGATATTGTCTGCAGAGGCCACTCTTTCGACAGTGATGTCTCCTCTTTCCATAATCTCCCGGATGATGTGGTATTTCCTCAGTACGTGTTTGGATCTTTGATGAGACCTTGGTTCCTTTGCCTGAGCAACGGCACCCGTGTTGTCACAGTATACCGGGACTGGACCAACAACTTCAGGAATGACGCCCAACTCTTGGACGAAATTCCTCATCCAAACGGCCTCTTTAGCAGCAGCTGATGCTGCAATGTATTCTGCCTCAGTGGTGGAATCCGCTGTGGTGTCCTGCTTGGAACTCTTCCAAGAGACAGCACCGCCATTGAGCATGAACACAAATCCAGAGGTTGACTTCGAGTCATCCACGTCACTTTGGAAGCTAGAGTCGGTATAGCCTTCCAATTTTAGTTCTCTTCCTCCATATACCATGAACATATTCTTAGTCCTTCGTAAGTACTTAAGAATGTCCTTCACGGCTTTCCAATGCATTTGACCGGGATTAGCTTGATATCTGCTCGTGACACTCAGAGCAAATGCTACATCCGGTCTGGTAGATATCATCCCATACATGATACTACCTATGGCTGACGCATATGGTACATGTGTCATTTTCTCTATCTCTTCATCAGTCTTGGGACACATAGACTTGGATAGAGAAACTCCATGACACATGGGTAGATGTCCTCTCTTGGACCCATCCATTGAAAACCGTTTCAATATGGTGTCGATGTAGGTTGATTGAGTAAGTCCTATCATTCTCTTAGATCTATCTCTATAGATCTGTATCCCTAGAATATAGGATGCCTCACCCAAATCCTTCATCGAGAATCTACCTGATAACCATATCTTTGTTGACTGCAACATCCCTACGTCATTCCCAATGAGTAGGATGTCATCAACATAAAGTACTAAGAATGTCACAGCATCCTTAACTACTTTCTTGTACACGCATGGTTCCTCCGGGTTCTTGATGAAACCAAAATCCTTTATTGTTTCATCAAATTCCTGGTTCCAACTTCTTGATGCTTGTTTTAGACCATAAATTGATCTCTGAAGCTTGCATACCTTATGCTCGCTTCCCATGGATGTGTACCCCTCAGGCTGCTTCATATAGATTTCTTCCTTAATGTCTCCATTAAAAAAAGCAGTCTTCACATCCATTTGTCATATCTCATAGTCATACCATGCAGCTATGACAATAAGGATTCTTATGGACTTGAACATTGCAACTGGTGAAAAGGTTTCATCATAGTCAACTCCTTGTCTTTGAGTATAACCTTTTGCCACCAATCGCGCCTTGTAGGTCAATACCTTACCATCAGGCCCAAGCTTTCTCTTGTAGATCCATTTACACCCTATTGGAACAATTCCATCGGGAGGATCTACTAAATACCAAACTTGGTTTGTATGCATCGAATCTATTTCCGACTGCATAGCTTCAAGCCATAAATTTGAATCCGCATCAGAAATTGCTTCCTTGAAGTTTCTTGGATCACATCCAACATCGGGTTCATCTTGATCCCCTTCAAGAAGAAGACCATATCGAATAGGAGGTCTAGAAGTCCTCTCGGATTTTCTAGGTACAGGCGTGTCTATCAATGGTTCCTGAGGTGTAGGATCGTTATTTTGTATTTCGGGTTCTTCTAGAATTTCTTCGAGTTCCATCATCTCGCCTTTCTTATCCAATAAGAACTCCTTCTCCAAGAAGGTGGCATTCCTTGAAACAAACACCTTTGTTTCAGCAGGATAATAGAAATAATATCCGATTGAATTCTTCGGATACCCTACAAAATAACATAAGCTGGATCGACTATCCAACTTATCTCCCACTGTCCGCTTCACGTAAGCAGGACATCCCCAAATCCTCAAGTACGAATACTTAGGAGCTTTGCCATTCCATAACTCGTATGGCGTTTTGTCCACTGCTTTAGTGTGGACGTTGTTCAACAACAATACCGCCGTTTCAAGCGCATAGCCCCAAAACGAAGGTGGAAGCTCAGTGAAGCTCATCATGGACCGAACCATGTCCAACAAAGTTCGATTACGACGCTCCGATACATCATTCAGCTGTGGTGTCATAGGAGGAGTCCACTGAGAGAGAATCCCATTCTCTTTCAGATAGTCCAAAAACTCGGTACTTAAGTATTCTCCACCTCGATCCGATCGAAGTGCTTTAATACTTTTACCTAGCTTGTTTTCTACTTCAGCCTTGAATTCTTTGAACTTTTCAAATGCTTCAGACTTATATTTCATTAAATATAAATACCCATACATAGAATAATCATCAGTAAAGGTAATGAAGTAGGTGTGGCCATATTGAGTACCAACTCTAAATGGACCACAAACATCTGTATGGATCAAATCCAACAGATTTTGACTACGCTCAGGTTTCCCCTTAAAAGGAGATTTAGTCATTTTTCCTTTTAGGCAGGATTCACAAGTAGGTAGAGAGTTAATATCAGACATATCAAACATGCCCTCTCCCACTAGCTTGTTCATCCTCCTTGAGGAAATATGACCTAGTCTAGCGTGCCAAAGGTTTGCCGGGTTTTGGCTATCGATTTTCCTTTTGTTTGTTTTTGCCGGTTTATCAACATAATTTATTGGAACGTTTTTTAGTTTTAAGTTATATAGATCATTTTCAAGTTGTCCATTTCCAATCAAACATTCATTCTTGTAAATATTGCAAATCCCATTCACAAAATTGCAAGAATAACCATCTCTATCAAGCATAGAAACAGAAATAATGTTTTTAATCAAATCCGGAACAAATAAAACATCTCTCAAAAGTAACTTAAAACCGTTCTGCAAAATTAAATAAATATCTCCCACAGCTTTAGCTTCAACTCTGGAACCATTTCCGAGCCTCAGCTGGGTCTCACCCATTCTAAGCCTGCGACTTCTTGTCATCACCTGCAAATCATTGCAAATGTGAGATCCACATCCGGTATCCAATACCCAAGAAGTAGTATTAAGTGAAACATTTATTTCAATATAGAACATACCCTTCGCAGTTCGCAACTGCTCTAGATATTCCTTGCAGTTACGCTTCCAATGACCGGGCTTCTTGCAGTAATGGCAAACATCCTTGGATTTTTCCATGTTTGAAGCCTTTGTCTTGTACTTCTTCTCGGGTTCGATTTTCTTGGGTGGGGCAGAACGTTTCTTACCCTTTGTACTTGGCCCCTTCTTAGCAGAAGAAGAGGAGCCCACCAAGAAAGCCGGTTTATCCTTCTTTAATGTGGATTCATATGTCACAAGCATATTGACCAGGCCTCTATCTTGTTCATATTGAAATTCACCACAAATCCGTCAAACGAAGAAGGAAGAGACAGAAGTAGTAAGTCCACGTTGAGTTCATGCTCCAACACCAAATCAAGGGTTACCAACTTCTGTATGAGCCAAATCACTCGTACCCCATGATCACGGACCGAAGTCCCTTCACGCATGCGACACGTCATTAGCTCCTTTACAGTAGCGAACCTTTCAGCCCTCGATTGAGCCCCAAAAAGTTCCTTGAGTTGTACGTGAATGTCAGCAGCATTCACGGTATCCTCAAATCGCCT
Source organism: Henckelia pumila (assembly GCF_033568475.1). NCBI lineage: Eukaryota > Viridiplantae > Streptophyta > Magnoliopsida > Lamiales > Gesneriaceae > Henckelia > Henckelia pumila. The sequence goes on from NC_133120.1 coordinate 41,834,454, forward strand.
CTGGAGTTCATCAGACATCGAGGCTTGCATATAGCATTTGGCCTTGATATCATGGTCCCACCATGTATCAAGTTTGGCTAACTCTTCCGGACTTACGTCAGCTGGTGCTTCCTTCGGAGGAGATTTTTCTAACACGTAGAGCATCTTCTCCGAAGTCAAGACAATCTTCAACTTACGGAACCATTCCGTATAGTTTGCGCCAGTCAACTTATTTTGTTCGAGGATCGAGAAAAGTGGATTACGCGAATTCATCTTTATGAAATACTGAAAAAAACAGACAAAAATATCAGTGATGATTGTTTAAGCAATTTACTAAGACATAAAATAGGCGAAATTTATTTTATGAATCTCACTCCCACTATTTTAACGATTTCACTACCCTCTAGTGAAAACGGGAAACTGTTTTCCTTAGTGAGAACATGGAGTCCAATTGACAAACTATGGTCCCGAATAATATCAGCCAACCATAATTTTCAAAAGGTAGAGCCCAATTGCTTCCAAAGCAACCTCCACGTGTTTACCTCATGTCCAATAAGGGCCCAATAATATGACGCCGATTATTGTGACATGTCAAGATGACCCATCAATATTAAGTTGTGATGGACGGTCGCCATGTGGATCCCCCAATAATATGAGCCGATCCCATGGGAGTTCCACCCAACTTACAACATGTGTCGATCCAATGTACAGCTTTCCGACGAACGGGCCCCCCCAATAATATGAGCCGGACCGTATCCGCGGGTAACATCTCATACATTGATCGTTGATGGAAGGTAGGAACATTTAAACAAATTTAAATTTCCTTTATTTATCTTGATATCAATTTTAAATCATATTTAAAATGAGGGATTTTAATTATGAAAATTTGTCTCATCATTTTTAAAATTTTTGTATGCTTGCCGGAATCACACAATTTTGTCTAAAACATGCATACAACAATAATATCACATATTATATAGGATGATCGATTCCATTTCTAATTGACCCGTGGTTGCCAATCACGAGTCTTAGTCCAATCCTAGGTAATATGCAGTATGCAATGCAATCCTATTACATTGAGCTTCCAATTTACATTTCTTCTGTCTTTATTGTCTGCTGGGCCCACCTCCATCTTCAAATCTTGATCTCCCACAAAATCTAATGTATTTACAATAAATAACCATGACAAGTAGGGGATACATTTTAAGGGGTGGGAACGGGCCATAAACCAAGCCTACTTTTATTACATATGACAATTCATATTGGGCCATAAACCAGGCCTATTAATAAATCCAACAACAATAAAAACAAATGTAAATTCCTAACATACACCTACAAAATTGGTCATGGCAATCGATCATCCTTATCCAATAACATTTAATTCAAAATTAATTTATTGGATAACATGCAATGGCAATTTAAATTTAAAAGGATAAAATCATATTTCATATATAAAATCTTATTTTACATACAAAATCATATTTTATCTTTTTATCAAATAAAATCATATTTTATCTATAAAATCCAATTTTATACATAAAATCATATTTTACTCAATATATCCATAATATCATATCTTATCATCAATTGTACCAAAAATAATTAATTTCAAAATTCAATTTAACGGATAAAATATTTAAATTTTCCAAAAATTCAAATTTATCCAAAAATCAATTTTAAAATTTTCGGACTCGAACAATTCGATCCGACGCCTCGTGGACCAATCAAAAACAATTTTCGATCGGACCAAAAATAGAATTTTAACATATTAAAATTTAATTTAAAAATTAAAAATTAATTTTTCACGCGGGCCGCCCGGGACATTCCCGGGCTGCCCGCGCCCTAATGGGGTCGGGCCGGGCAGCGCCGTGCGCCGCCCTGTGCAACGCCTAGCGCTGCGCAGCGCACTGCCCCCCCGGGCAGCGATCCAATCGCTGCCCGGGTTTTTGCCCGAAATTTTTTTTTTATTTTTAAAATATTTATTTTGTTTCAAAAACCGAGGCTCAAAAATTTTTGTACAATCGATTAATTTAATCGCTTGATCTGAGCAACCTGTCTCTGATACCACTGTTGGAGAACGCGGCGATCAGATCAATCAGGATTGATACCCGGTGCAGCGGAAGTTTAAAAATTTTATATGGAACGATTCCATATTGGGTATCAAAACTTTTACGATTAAATTGTGTGTGTAAAAATTAAATAACAATTATAAATTTTTACCTTCAATCTCGAATCGAGATTTTGGACACCAACAGATTGCTCTGCTCTTGTTGTATATCCCTGGAACTGATGGACGAACTGTTCTTCAATTAGGTCCACGAACGGATATTTAATCCCTCTGATAGATTGCACTAGAAAATCTATCAGAAGTTTCTACGAAGAGATTAACGAATTTGATCCGTTAAACCAGACTGTAATTCAAAATTCACAGACTGGATTTTACCGAGCAGAGGGGGAAGGGGGGCGGCCACTACTGAGAGAAAATCACTAGGTTTTCGAAAATTTGTGACCTGTTGTGTGTAATTTCTGTACTGCAATAACTTATTTATAATGTAGGCCACTAACAGCTTAGGGCCCATTAGTCATAAGTTCAAGCCCGACAAGCAAAGCCCGCATGTTCAGAAATTAATATAAAATTCATCATGACTCCGATTGATAAACCGATTTCACCAATGTGCACAGAAACCATTTCTGCACCTTTTAAAGTCAAGATAAATTTTTCTGAATCCGAATTCAGTGATTTTCAAAAATGTCCATCCCTATGTCATTTTAGGAAATCTTACTCCTCTACTCTTAATTAAGAAGTCCAACTTCTTTGTTCATTAAATTTAACTCTTTAAATTTAACTATCTCAACGGGGATTAAAAATCCATTACTCTGTGTGACCCTCAATGGTTCAGGGATACAGCTAGCCATGGGCTCACAACTCCTTGTGACTCGGAACAACAATTTCCGACTTGCCCATCGAATCATGGTAAGAGCGCCTAGCAACATCGCCCCATGATTTCCTAGGTATCACTGATAGTGCCTGCAAGAACCAATAGATTTTGGTTAGCGTACAGTACGGTCCCTTCATCCATATATCCCGATCGAATCAACAACCATTGGTATATCGAGAGTCGTTCGAGATTCGATAACTATGCAATACATCTTGAAGATCAAATAGTGACATCGCATGTGCTACTAAGAAACCATTTCTTAAATCACATCATGTACTCTGGCCAGAGATTCGTCACACTAATATCTCCTCAGATCGCATAGGATATCCACACTTGCAAGTATGTGGTGAATCCTTGACAACAAAGCATCGACTCCTATATGTGTTGTAACTGTACCCAATCTCGACACCTGATGACCCCAATAGAGTCGGTAAACGAGTCAAAGCACAGTACTAGCATATAGAGTCTCAATGATGTTTCAAGTAGTAAGGACTAATGGTGTACAACCAAAACCGCGGACTTTATCCACTCGATAAGTGATAACCACTTGGAAAGTCCGGATAGGGTAGTTCGATCATTCATCATATGAATATCCATTTGCATGCTTCGAACATCTCTATGTTCCTTACCAATGAAACGTGGTACTCTGCATCGCAAATGCTAGTCTCAAACTCGAGCGATCCTTATCCTTATTATCGGACGGCTCAATCGACTAGGAACAGTTTAGAATATACAGTGACTATAAGATGTGTTTCATGATAGACATCTCCATGTTCTACCACATCTTACATACACTATAGTATATTCAAGGTCTTTATCAAAACAACAATAGTATATCACAATATAACAATATGAAGAAAGATAAAGTCATTGCCATTAATAAAAGTGTAAATTATATTAAACAAAAGATTGTTTATACAAAGAGTCATCAAAGCCCTCAGCCACAAGTTGGCTCACCGGGCACCCACTCTTTCATGAGCATCTCTGATCCGACAATACAATGCTGGCTCAGATAGAATAGTATACAAATGAATCCCATTCCTCCCTTTCTTGTGCTTGAGCGTAAAACTCAATGAAAAGCACTCTTGAATCATATGAGATATTTCATTAGTCTGAAGTGCAGACAGTCTCACCTGCCGACTCAAGGCATCAGCAGTAAAATTAGCAGAACCTGGATGATATTTGATTTCACAATCATAATCCTTCAGGAGATCCATCCAGCGTCTCTGTCGCATATTCAACTCTGCCTGAGTGAATAAATACTTCAAACTCTTGTGATCCGTAAATATCTCAAATTTCTCGCCATAAAGATAATGTCTCCAAATCTTGAGCGCAAATACAATGGCAGCTAACTCGAGATCATGCACTGGATAATTACTCTCATGTGACTTCAACTGTCGAGAAGCATAGGCAATAACATGTCCATGCTGTGTCAAAACACATCCTAACCCCTGACCAGAGGCATCAGTATAGACAACATAACCTCCTGATCCAGAAGGTAGAGCTAACACAGGTGCAGTAGTAAGACGTCTACGCAGCTCGTGAAATGACTCCTCACAATCCGAGGACCAAATGAAGGTAACATCTTTCCGTGTAAGCTGAGTCAAAGGCCTTGCCAACTGTGCAAAATTCTCGATGAACCGACGGTAATATCCAGCTAGACCCAAGAAACTACGAATCTCAGCAACCGTCGTCGGTCGAGACCAGTTCAGCACTGCCTCTATCTTACTAGGATCAACAGATATCCCTTCATTAGAAATCACATGACCGAGAAATACTACCCGATCAAGCCAGAATTCACACTTGCTCAATTTCGCATATAGCTGCTTATCTCGTAACGTCTGTAGAACAATCCTCAAATGTTGTGCATGCTCATCCTTGTCATGAGAATAGACAAGAATATCATCTATGAAGACGATGACAAATCTATCCAGATAATCTCGAAATACCTGATTCATCAGATTCATAAAGACTGCCGGTGCATTCGTCAAACCGAATGGCATCACCAGAAATTCATAATGCCCGTATCTGGTCTTGAAAGCAGTCGTAGATATATCTGAGTCTCGTACCCGCATCTGATGGTATCTAGATCTCAGATCTATCTTCGAATAAACAGAAGTACCCTGTAGTTGATCAAACAGATCATCAATCCGCGGCAAAGGATACTTATTCTTGATGGTGACACGATTCAACTGCCTGTAATCAATACATAATCGCATCGATCCATCTTTTTTCTTGACAAACAAAACAGGTGCTCCCCATGGAGAAACACTCGGACGAATATATCCCTTATCAAGTAGATCTTGCAACTGCTGTTTCAATTCCCTCATCTCTAAAGGTGCCAGACGATAAGGTGCTCGGGATATAGGCGTAGTTCCTGGTACTAGATCAATACCAAATTCAACCTCTCCCACCGGAGGAAAACCAGGAATCTCATCAGGGAATACATCAGGAAACTCGCTGACAACCGGTAACTGATCAATACCCGTACTACTCGTGGACATATCAACTGCATAGATGAGGTAGCCCTCCCCACCTGACTCCAAGACATGACATGCCTTCAGAGCCGAAACAAGTGGCATCGGAGGTCGCGCACCCTCACCATAAAAGTACCAGCTATCACCCTCAACGGGATGAAACTGTACCAGACGCTGATAACAATCCACATTAGCGTGATACAAAGTCAGCATATCTATTCCCAAAATACAATCAAAATCCGTCATCGCTAATATCATCAAATTAGCCGATAACACATTACCCTCAAACTCCAGAAAGCAACCCATCACTAGAAGCTTAGTTACTATCTCTTGCTTCAACGGAGTAGATACAACTAAATCCATATCTAATGATACATAAGGTAATCTATGTCTCTTAACGAAGAGACTAGAAATAAAGGAATGCGATGCTCCAGTATCAATTAATACAAGTGCAGGAATACCACATAACAAGAAGTTACCTGCCAACATGCGATCGCTTCCCTCAGTAGCCTGCTCCTGAGACAGATCAAACACCTGCCCTTGAGTCTGGGGACGAAAACCAGAAGAACTCTGTGGTGCTGGCTGCTGACGTGGAAAAGTAGAAGCCTGATATCCAACCTGGGATCCCAATCCACTAGCAGAACCCATGCGCTGAGGACAATCTCTCCGCAGATGTCCCTGCTGACCACAAATATAACAAGCCCCAGTAGCTCTCCGACATGAAGCTGCAGGGTGCTTCCCTCCACAATGGCTACAAAACTCCTCCTTCTTCTTTTTCTTCCCAAAACGGAACATACCTCGTGAACCACGAGATCCAGATGAAGTAGTAGGAGTAGAAGAAGACGTAGGTACAGATGGCACAACAGATTGAGCTCGAGGCTCAAAAGATCCACTAGGCTGTGCTGGCATCATCAACTGTGCACGCCTGTTGCTAGTCTCCACAAGACGGCAACGGTTTACCAAAGTCTCAAAAGATACTGGGTCATCACAGACGACAACCTGAGAGTAGATATCTTGGTTCAAACCTTGTAAAAAGATATCATACTTCGATGCATCACTCTCATTAATATGAGGACTGAAAGGTAGCAGATCAAGAAATCGTTGCTGATATTGATCAATAGTCATTGATCCTTGCCTCAAAGTAAGCAACTCCATCGATCGTGCTTGGCGAACAGCCGGAGGAAAATACAATTTCTGAAACTCCCGACAGAAATCCCCCCAAATCACCTGTCCTCTCTCAGTACGTGCCTGAGCAACCTTGGCATCCCACCAAAAACGTGCTCTATCCTCTAGAACGAATTCTAGAACTTCCAGTTTCTACTCCTCAGTACACTCAAAAGCTCGGAACGTGCTCTCAAGTTTAGACATCCAGCTTCTAGCTTGTTCAGGATTCTCGCCTCCCATTAAGGGTTTCGGTCCTACCTGCATGAACTTATTAATAGTATAGCGACGTCTACCCTCATGAGGACGATGTTGATCATCCTGATGATGATGGCGACGATAATGATGACCACCTCCCTGGCCAACACTACCATGACTCTCGTCAGCCATATCCTGAAAAGAATTGCACATTAAAACCCCAAATGCGCAAGAATTACTCTAACTAATTCTAAATCCCAAGTACTAATCCCAAAATCTATGCATGCTCTGATACCAAAAATGTAGTGACCCTGCATGGAATCACCTACTAACTGGCAACTAATAGCATGCATTAAACTTAATACAGCAAAATACTTAACAGAGTAAAAACGTGCGGAAACATAATCCATAATTTACATATCAGCTTAGTAATATAATCCAGGCTTAAATCTGTAGTGATACAACCATATCGAAATTCTTAAAAGTAAACATTATACAGCTAATAAATTGTGCTGTATAAAAACTTTCAAAGCTCCTGCTCCCTAGTTCTGCCTTGAACTACCAGCTCCGTCCATCCTGCGACCTGCCCCATGGAATAGGGTGTCCAAGATAACAACTAGGACGTGAGCGCTATGCCCAGTACATAGACATGAGTAAACATATGTATATAATGCATGCAACATGATGACTGGTAAAAGATCATCTGAAAAGTCATGCTCAGAACCGGCGCCATATGAGTGCTGCCACCGCACGGATCAACCTCTGGGTGCAACCACACTCGTCTAGTACACCAGAGTAGACAGACATAAATACCCCCGCCATCGCGGTACTCTCAGTGACAGACTATCGAGTATAGAGCTGAGCGGCTCTATAATCAGGTATAACAAGGAATAGGCTCAACGTGTATATGCACATGACATATGAGTATAGAAAACGGTAAAACATACATCATGCCATATAATAATGCCAAATAAATGCAACATATAAACATGTATACTCGCTGGCAATCTCAGTCAATGTGTACGTACCTCAAAGCTAGTTCAAGTATAATAGGATCCTAGGTTCCAAGCCTATATTCAAAAGTTCACCGTATCACTACACAAGTTCTATAAGCCTTAACTAAGCTAATAAGTACTCCCAAAACTTAAATAGATTCCCGGACCATACCTTCGTCCGTAGTTAGCCCTTTGGAGTCGCTAGTCCTGGATGACTATAACCACCCCTTGGTTATTCCAGAACCTCTATTATAACCGATAGGGCCCTCAAGTGTATATCTCACACTATATAACTGAAGAAGAAAACTCGGGAATTCGTAATTGAAAATGAACTCTGAACGGCCCTATTTATAGCCAAATTTCTCGGCCAGGATCGGAACTTACGATTTTGGAATCGGAGCTTCCGATCCAGCTCATTGCGTGCATGTCTGCCACGCCAGGATCGGAACTTCCGATCTACGATCGGAGCTTCCGATCTGCTCTATGACCGACACTTGTCAAAACTCGCGACTGAGTCATCGATCATTTTTGACAGCTGGGGATCGGAACTTCCGTTCCAGGATCGGAGCTTCCGTTCCGATCGGAGCTTACTATCCAGGATCGGAGCTTACTATCTGGGATCGGAGCTTACTATCTGGGATCGGAGCTTACTATCCGGCCCAAAATTAAAAAGCCCAAATTTTACTTCTGAAGTCCAATAACACTCCGAAATTGGTTAAATACCAACCCTTAATCATGTTTAACATATTATTATCTTAAAATGGTATCTGGGTTACTACAGAACTGCTTGCTGAGGAGGCCTGTGTTGTGCAGGTTGCTGCGGTGGATTAAAATGTAAAGGCTCAACAGAATTTTCAGCCTGTTTCCATCCAAAATTTGGGTGGCTTCTCCAACCCGGATTATATGAGAAACTGTATGGATTAAACTGCTGTCGCCCTTGGTTCCCCACATAATTCACTGAATCACCTTCAAAAACTGGCGGTCCTTCAAAAAATGAATCTGGCATGTATGGAATGCCACTCGCTGATCCTTCAACTGCCTCAGTGCTTCCCATGACTTGATTCACCTGCTTTGATGGTGCAGATTTATTCGCTTGCAGTTGAGCTACTTGATGAGTCAGTGAAAGAGTGGGTGCCCAGTGAGCCAACTTGTGGCTATGGGCTTTGATGACTCTTTGTAAAAAACAATCTTTTGTTTAATATAATTTACACTTTTATTAATGGCAATGACTTTATCTTTCTTCATATTGTTATATTGTGATATACTATTGTTGTTTTGATAAAGACCTTGAATATACTATAGTGTATGTAAGATGTGGTAGAACATGGGGATGTCTATCATGAAATACATCTTATAGTCACTGTATATTCTAAACTGTTCCTAGTCGATTGAGCCGTCCGATAATAAGGATAAGGATCGCTCGAGTTTGAGACTAGCATTTGCGATGCGGAGTACCACGTTTCATTGGTAGGGAACATGGAGATGTTCGAAGCATGCAAATGGATATTCATAGGATGAATAATCGAACTACCCTATCCGGACTTTCCAAGTGGTTATCACTTATCGAGTGGATAAAGTCCGCGGTTTTGGTTGTACACCATTAGTCCTTACTACTTGAAACATCATGGAGACTCTATATGCTAGTACTGTGCTTTGACTCGTTTACCGACTCTATGGGGGTCATCAGGTGTCGGGATTGGGTACAGTTACAACACATATAGGAGTCGATGCATTGTTGTCAAGGATTCACCACATACTTGCGAGTGTGGATATCCTATGCGATCTGAGGAGATATTAGTATGACGAATCTCTGGCCAGAGTACTTGATGTGATTTAAGAAATGGTTTCTTAGTAGCACATGCGATGTCACTAATTTGATCTTCAAGATGTATTGCATAGTTATCGAATCTTGAGCGACTCTCGATATACCAATGGTTGTTGATTCGATCGGGATATATGGATGAAGGGACCGTACTGTACGCTAACCAAAATCTACTGGTTCTTGTAGGCACTATCAGTGATACCTAGGGAATCATGGGGCGATGTTGCTAGGCGCTTTACCATGATTCGTTGGGCAAGTCGGAAAGTGTTGTTCTGAGTCACAAGGAGTTGTGAGCCCACGGCTAGCTGTATCCCTGAACCATTGAGGGTCACACAGTGTAATGGAGTTTTAATCCCCGTTGAGATAGTTAAATTTAAAGAGTTAAATTTAATGAATAAAGAAGTTGGACTTCTTAAATAAGAGTAAGTGAGTAGGATTTCCTAAAATGACATAAGGATGTACATTTTTGGAAACCACTGAATTCGGATTCAGGAAAATTTATCTTGACTTTAAAATGTGCAGAAATGGTTTATGTGCACATTGGTGAAATCGGTTCATCAATCGGAGTCACGATGAATTTTATATTAAGTTCTGAACATGCGGGCTTTGCTTGTCGGGCCTCAACTTATGACTAATGGGCCCTAAGGTGTTAGTGGCCTGCATTATAAATAAGTTATTGCAGTACAGAAATTACACACAACAGGTCATAATTTTGAGAGAAAAATTTCGAAACCCTAGCCTCTCTCTCAAATATTTCGGCCGAACACCCTCCCTCTCTCTGTATGAGAAATTCCGGTCTGTGATTTTGAATTGCAGTCTGGAATAGCGAATCAAATTCGTTTATTCTCTTCGCAGAAAACTTCTGATAGATTTTCTAGTGCAATCTATCAGAGGGATTAAACCTCCATTCGTGGACCTGATTGAAGGAGTTCATCAGTTCCTGGGAGAGACAACAAGAGCAGAGAAATCTGTTGGAGTCCAATAATCTCGCTTCGAGATTGAAGGTAAAATTTAATAACAGTTATTTAATTTTTACACACACAAATAATTTAATCGTAAAAGGATTGATACCCACACTATGGAATTGTTCCATACAAAATTTTAAATTTCCGCTGCACCGGGTATCAATACCGATTGATCTGAGAGCCGCGTTTTCCAACAGTGGTATCAGAGCCAGGTTGCTCAGATCAAACGATTAAATTAATCGATTGTACAAAAAATTTTGAGTCTTGGTTTTTAAAAACAAAATAAATAGTTTAAATAAAAAAAAAATTTTTTTTTTTTTCGGGCAAAACCCGGGCAGCGATTGGATCGCTGCCCGGTGGGGCAGCGACGGTCGCTGCCCCGGGCGGCGCACGGCGCCGCCCACGGCGGCGCACGTCGCCGCCCAGGGGCGGCGCTCAGCGCAGCGCAGCGCTCGGCGCTGCCCAGGGCGGCGCACGGCGCCGCCAGGGCAGCGATTGTCGCTGCCCTAAAGGGGCAGCCGGGCTGCATGGGCGCGGGCCGGCCCGGGAGTGTCCCGTGCGGCCCGCGGGAAAAATTATTTTTTTTTATTTAAATTAATTTTAATGTGTTAAAATTTTATTTTTGGTCCGGTCAAAAATTGTTTTTGATTGGTTCACGAGGCATCGGATCGAATTGTTCGAGTCCGAAAATTTTAAAATTGATTTTTGGATAAATTTGAATTTTTGGAAAATTTTAATATTTTATCCTTAAATTGAATTTTGAAATCAATTATTTTTGGTACAATTGATGATAAGATTTGATCTTATGTATATATTAAGTAAAATATGATTTTATCTATAAAATTAGATACTGTAGATAAAATATGATTTTATTTAATAAAAGGTAAAATATGATTTTATATGTAAAATATGATTTTATATATAAAATATGATTTTATCCTGTTTAAATTTAAATTGCCATATGCATGATATCCAATAAATTAATTTTGAATTAAATGTTATTGGATAAGGATGATCGATTGCCATGACCAATTTTGTAGGTGTATGTTAGGAATTTACATTTGTTTTATTGTTGTTGGTTTTATTAATGGGCCTGGTTTATGGCCCAATATGAATGTCATATGTAATAAAAGTGGGCTTGGTTTATGGCCCGTTCCCACCCCTAAAATGTATCCCCTACTTGTCATTGCTATTTATTGTAAATACATTAGATTTAGTGGGAGATCAAGATTTGAAGATGGTGGGCCCAGCAGACAATAAAGACGAAAAAATGTAAATTGGAAGCTAATGTAATAGGATTGCATTGCATACTGCATATTACCTAGGATTGGACTAAGACTCGTGATTGGCAACCACGAGTCAATTAGAAATGGAATCGATCATCCTATATATAATATATGATATTATGATTGTATGCATGTTTTAGACATAATTGTATGAATCCGGCAAGCATACAATAAATTGAAAAATGATGAGACAAATTTTCATAATTAAAAATCCCTCATTTTAAATATGATTTAAAATTGATATCAAGATAAATAAAGGAAATTTAAATTTGTTTAAATGTTCCTACCTTCCATCAACGGTCAATGTATGTGATGCTACCGCGGATACGGTCCGGCTCATATTATTGGGGGGGCCGTCCGTCGGAAAGCTGTACATTGGATCGACACATGTTGTAAGTTGGGTGGAACTCCCATGGGATCGGCTCATATTATTGGGGGATCCACATGGCGACCGTCCATCACAACTTAATATTGATGGGTCATCTTGACATGTCACTATAAACGGCGTCATATTATTGGGCCCTTATTGGACATGAGGTAAATACATGGGGGTTGCTTTGGAAGCAATTGGGCTCTACCTTTTGAGAATTATGGTTGGCTGATATTATTCGGGACCATAAGTTTGTCAATTGGACTCCATGTTCTCACTAAGGAAAAAGTTTCCCGTTTTCACTAGAGGGTAGTGAAATCGTTAAAATAGTGGGAGTGAGATTCATAAAATTAAATTCGCCTATTTTATGTCTTAGTAAATTGCTTAAACAATCATTGATATATGTCTGTTTTTCTTTTCAGTATTTCATACAATGAATTCGCGTAATCCATTATTCTCGATCCTCGAACAAAACAAGTTGACTGGCGCAAACTATACGGAATGGTTCCGGAAGTTGAAGATTGTCTTGACTTCGGAGAAGATGCTCTACGTGTTAGAGAAATCACCTCCGAAGGAAGCACCAGCTGACGTAAGTCCGGAGGAATTGGCCAAACTTGATGCATGGTGGGACCATGACATCAAGACCAAATGCTATATGCAAGCCTCGATGTCTGATGAACTCCAGAGGCGATTTGAGGACACCGTGAATGCTGCTGACATTCACGCTCAACTCAAGGAACTTTTTGGGGCTCAATCGAGGGCTGAAAGGTTCGCTACTGTTAAGGAGCTAAAGACGTGTCGCATGCGTGAAGGGACTTCGGTCCGTGATCATGGGGTACGAGTGATTTGGCTCATACAGATGTTAGCAACTCTTGATTTGGTGTTGGAGCATGAACTCAACGTGGATTTACTACTTCTGTCTCTTCCTTCTTCGTTTGACGGATTTGTGGTAAATTTTAATATGAACAAGATAGAGGCCACCCTTGAAGAGATGGTCAATATGCTTGTGACATATGAATCCACACTAAAGAAGGATAAACCAGCTTTCTTGGTGGGCTCCTCATCTTCTGCTAAGAAGGGGCCAAGTACGAAGGGTAAAAAACGTTCTGCCCCACCCAAGAAAGTCGAACCCGAGAAGAAGCACAAGACAAAGGCTTCAAACAATGGAAAATCCAAGGATGTTTGCCATTACTGCAAGAAGCCCGGTCATTGGAAGCGCAACTGCAAGGAATATCTAGAGCAGTTGGGAACTGCAAAGGGTATGTTCTATATTGAAATAAACATTTCACTTAATACTACTTCTTGTGTATTGGATACCGGATGTGGATCTCACATTTGCAATGATTTGCAGGTGATGACAAGAAGTCGCAGGCTTAGAATGGGTGAGACCCAGCTGAGGCTCGGGAATGGTTCCAGAGTTGAAGCTACAACCATTGGAGATGTTTGTTTAATTTTGCAGAACGGTTTTAAGTTATTTTTAAGAGATGTTTTATTTGTTCCGGATTTAATTAAAAACATTATTTCTGTTTCTATGCTAGATAGAGATGGTTATTCTTGCAATTTTGTGAATGAGATTTGCAATATTTACAAGAATGAATGTTTGATTGGAAATGGACAACTTGAAAACGATCTATACAACTTAAAACTAAAAGACGTTCCAATAAATTATGTTGATAAACCGGCGACAACAAACAAAAGGAAAATCGATAGTCAAAACCCGGCAAACCTTTGGCACGCTAGACTAGGTCATATTTCCTCAAGGAGGATGAACAAGCTAGTGGGAGAGGGCATGTTTGATATGTCTGATATTAACTCTCTACCTACTTGTGAATCCTGCCTAAAAGGGAAAATGACTAAATCTCCTTTTAAGGGGAAACCTGAGCGTAGTCAAAATCTGTTGGATTTGATCCATACAGATGTTTGTGGTCCATTTAGAGTTGGGACTCAACATGGCCACACCTACTTCATTACCTTTACTGATGATTATTCAAGGTATGGGTATTTATATTTAATGAAATATAAGTATGAAGCATTTGAAAAGTTCAAAGAATTCAAGGCTGAAGTAGAAAATAAGCTAGGTAAAAGTATTAAAGCACTTCGATCGGATCGAGGTGGAGAATACTTAAGTACCGTTTTTTTTGGACTATCTAAAAGAGAATGGGATTCTCTCTCAGTGGACTCCTCCTATGACACCACAACTTAATGGTGTATCGGAGCGTCGTAATCGAACTTTGTTGGACATGGTTCGATCCATGATGAGCTTCACTGAGCTTCCACCTTCGTTTTGGGGCTATGCGCTTGAAACGGCGGTATTGTTGTTGAACAACGTCCACACTAAAGCAGTGGACAAAACACCATACGAGTTATGGAATGGCAAAGCTCCTAAGTATTCGTACTTAAGGATTTGGGGATGTCCTGCTTACGTGAAGCAGACAGTGGGAGATAAGTTGGATAGTCGATCCATCTTATGTTATTTTGTAGGGTATCCGAAGAATTCAATCGGATATTATTTCTATTATCCTGCTGAAACAAAGGTGTTTGTTTCTAGGAATGCCACCTTCTTGGAGAAGGAGTTCTTATTGGATAAGAAAGGCGAGATGATGGAACTCGAAGAAGTTCGAGAAGAACCCGAAATACAAAATAACGATCCTACGCCTCAGGAACCATTACTGGACACGCCTGAACCTAGAAGATCCGAGAGGACTTCTAGACCTCCTGTTCGATATGGTCTTCTTCTTGAAGGGGATCAAGATGAACCCGACATTGGATGTGATCCAAGAAACTTCAAGGAAGCAATTTCTGATGCGGATTCAAATTTATGGCTTGAAGCTATGCAGTCTGAATTGGATTCAATGCATACAAACCAAGTTTGGTCTTTAGTAGATCCTCCTGATGGAATTGTTCCAATAGGGTGTAAATGGATCTACAAGAGAAAGCTTGGGCCTGATGGTAAGGTATTGACCTACAAGGCGCGATTGGTGGCGAAAGGTTACACTCAAAGACAAGGAGTTGACTATGATGAAACCTTTTCACCAGTTGCAATGTTCAAGTCCATAAGAATCCTTATTGCCATAGCTGCATGGTATGACTATGAGATATGGCAAATGGATGTGAAGACTGCTTTTCTTAATGGAGACATTAAGGAAGAAATCTATATGAGGCAGCCTGAGGGGTTCACATCCATGGGAAGCGAGCATAAGGTATGCAAGCTTCAGAGATCAATTTATGGTCTAAAACAAGCATCAAGAAGTTGGAACCAGAAATTTGATGAAACAATAAAAGATTTTGGTTTCATCAAGAACCCGGAGGAACCATGCGTGTACAAGAAAGTAGTTAAGGATGCTGTGACATTCTTAGTACTTTATGTTGATGACATCCTACTCATTGGGAATGATGTAGGGATGTTGCAGTCAACAAAGATATGGTTATCAGGTAGATTCTCGATGAAGGATTTGGGTGAGGCATCCTACATTCTTGGGATACAGATCTATAGAGATAGATCTAAGAGAATGATAGGACTCACTCAATCAACCTACATCGACACCATATTGAAACGGTTTTCAATGGATGGGTCCAAGAGAGGACATCTACCCATGTGTCATGGAGTTTCTTTATCCAAGTCTATGTGTCCCAAGACTGATGCAGAGATAGAGAATATGACACATGTACCATATGCGTCAGCTATAGGTAGTATCATGTATGGGATGATATCTACCAGACCGGATGTAGCATTTGCTCTGAGTCTCACGAGCAGATATCAGGCTAATCCTGGTCAAATGCATTGGAAAGCCGTGAAGGACATTCTTAAGTACTTACGAAGGACTAAGAATATGTTCATGGTATATGGAGGACGAGATCTGAAATTGGAAGGCTATACCGACTCTAGCTTCCAAAGTGACGTGGATGACTCGAAGTCAACCTCTGGATTTGTGTTCATGCTCAATGGCGGTGCTGTCTCTTGGAAGAGTTCCAAGCAGGACACCACAGCGGATTCCACCACTGAGGCTGAATACATTGTAGCATCAGCTGCTGCTAAAGAGGCCGTTTGGATGAGGAAGTTCGTCCAAGAGTTGGGCGTCATTCCTGAATTTGTTGGTCCAGTCCCGGTGTACTGTGACAACACGGGTGCCGTTGCTCAAGCAAAGGAACCAAGGTCTCATCAAAGATCCAAACACGTATTGAGGAAATACCACATCATCCGGGAGATTGTGGAAAGAGGAGACATCACTGTCGAACGAGTGGCCTCTGCAGACAATATCACTGATCCGCTTACTAAGCCCTTGCCAGGACCATTGTTTGACAAACATCGCGAAGCAATGGGTCTACGTAGTATGACTAGTTGGCTATAGGGCAAGTGGGAGATTGAAAGAGTGGGTGCCCAGTGAGCCAACTTGTGGCTATGGGCTTTGATGACTCTTTGTAAAAAACAATCTTTTGTTTAATATAATTTACACTTTTATTAATGGCAATGACTTTATCTTTCTTCATATTGTTATATTGTGATATACTATTGTTGTTTTGATAAAGACCTTGAATATACTATAGTGTATGTAAGATGTGGTAGAACATGGGGATGTCTATCATGAAATACATCTTATAGTCACTGTATATTCTAAACTGTTCCTAGTCGATTGAGCCGTCCGATAATAAGGATAAGGATCGCTCGAGTTTGAGACTAGCATTTGCGATGCGGAGTACCACGTTTCATTGGTAGGGAACATGGAGATGTTCGAAGCATGCAAATGGATATTCATAGGATGAATAATCGAACTACCCTATCCGGACTTTCCAAGTGGTTATCACTTATCGAGTGGATAAAGTCCGCGGTTTTTGTTGTACACCATTAGTCCTTACTACTTGAAACATCATGGAGACTCTATATGCTAGTACTGTGCTTTGACTCGTTTACCGACTCTATGGGGGTCATCAGGTGTCGGGATTGGGTACAGTTACAACACATATAGGAGTCGATGCATTGTTGTCAAGGATTCACCACATACTTGCGAGTGTGGATATCCTATGCGATCTGAGGAGATATTAGTGTGACGAATCTCTGGCCAGAGTACTTGATGTGATTTAAGAAATGGTTTCTTAGTAGCACATGCGATGTCACTAATTTGATCTTCAAGATGTATTGCATAGTTATCGAATCTTGAGCGACTCTCGATATACCAATGGTTGTTGATTCGATCGGGATATATGGATGAAGGGACCGTACTGTACGCTAACCAAAATCTACTGGTTCTTGTAGGCACTATCAGTGATACCTAGGGAATCATGGGGCGATGTTGCTAGGCGCTTTACCATGATTCGTTGGGCAAGTCGGAAAGTGTTGTTCTGAGTCACAAGGAGTTGTGAGCCCACGGCTAGCTGTATCCCTGAACCATTGAGGGTCACACAGTGTAATGGAGTTTTAATCCCCGTTGAGATAGTTAAATTTAAAGAGTTAAATTTAATGAATAAAGAAGTTGGACTTCTTAAATAAGAGTAAGGGAGTAGGATTTCCTAAAATGACATAAGGATGTACATTTTTGGAAACCACTGAATTCGGATTCAGGAAAATTTATCTTGACTTTAAAATGTGCAGAAATGGTTTATGTGCACATTGGTGAAATCGTTTCATCAATCGGAGTCACGATGAATTTTATATTAAGTTCTGAACATGCGGGCTTTGCTTGTCGGGCCTCAACTTATGACTAATGGGCCCTAAGGTGTTAGTGGCCTGCATTATAAATAAGTTATTGTAGTACAGAAATTACACACAACAGGTCATAATTTTGAGAGAAAAATTTCGAAACCCTAGCCTCTCTCTCAAATATTTCGGCCGAACACCCTCCCTCTCTCTGTCTGAGAAATTCCGGTCTGTGATTTTGAATTGCAGTCTGGAATAGCGAATCAAATTCGTTTATTCTCTTCGCAGAAAACTTTTTATAGATTTTCTAGTGCAATCTATCAGAGGGATTAAACCTCCATTCGTGGACCTGATTGAAGGAGTTCATCAGTTCCTGGGAGAGACAACAAGAGCAGAGAAATCTGTTGGAGTCCAATAATCTCGCTTCGAGATTGAAGGTAAAATTTAATAACTGTTATTTAATTTTTACACACACAAATAATTTAATCGTAAAAGGATTGATACCCACACTATGGAATTGTTCCATACAAAATTTTAAACTTCCGCTGCACCGGGTATCAATACCGATTGATCTGAGAGCCGCGTTTTCCAACAGTCAGTCCATCAAGTTTTGCTGTAATTGCTGTCAGAGCATCCATCTCCAAAAATCCAACTTTCTTTTCCCTCCTGCTGTCTTGCCAACTAACATTGCTTTCAGCCATATTCGAAATGATTTCAAGTGCTGCTGCAGGAGTTTTTCTATATAGGCTGCCATTGGCAGCTGCATCAAGCATGGAACGCACAGATGAATCAACCCCGTAGTAGAAAGTCTCTACTTGTTGGCCTATGGAGAGATCGTGTACTGGACATACTCTCAACATCTTTTTAAATCTCGACCATGCGGCATTCAGTGATTCTCCATCTTTCTGCTTAAACGACATAATTGCATTCCGAAGCTGTGTAACTTTGGTGGGTGGAAAATACTTATGCATGAAAACTTCAACCAAACCATCCCAAGTAGTAATTGATCCCTCTGGCAAGTCTCGCAGCCATTCTATCGCTTCTCCTTGTAGAGAAAACGGAAAGAGCCTCAATCGAACAGCATCAGCAGTCACTCCATTAACTTTGAAGGTGTCACAGATTGACAAGAATTGCTCCAGATGAGCATTCGGATCCTCAGAAGGCGTGCCTCCAAATCTGACTTGCATTTGAATCATCTGGATGATGGCTGGTTTAAGTTCAAAAGTATTCGCCTGAACTGCAGGGCGAACAATGCTGGATCCATATCCTCCAACTAACGGTCGATGAAGGTCCATCAGAGTGCGGTTGTTCTCTTCCTCAGCCATATTTTCTTACTCCTCTTCAGATTCAAAATTAATGGCTAAGTTATGTTGTCTTCGTTCTCTACGTATAGGACGAAGAGTGCTTTCAATCTCCAAATCAAGCGGTATGAGGTCTTCAGAATCTCGAGCACGGCTCATATAACATGAGATATACTCCTAAAAAAATTTAAAGTGCACAAATCAACCACTTGAATAACAATTAAACAACGTAAAATAAAAACCTAGTCTCAACTAAATAATCAATCCTAATAGTAAACAAATAGTCCCCGGCAACGGCGCCAAAAACTTGACCGATTATTTCGGTATTAAAAATAATTACTGGCAAGTGTACCAGGTCAAGTTATAATATAGTTGGACAGAGTCCAAGTCGATCCCACAGAGACTAATGTTTAAATACTAAGATATAGACTATTCAAATTAATCTAGGCTAAATAAAATGAAGGATTTTTCTGAACTATTAAACTAATTAAATTAAAATAAATTATTCTAAAACAGAAACTTAAATTAAATTAAAAGAGCAGAAAAGCTTTAAGACTGATTCAAATTTTAGGAAAACGACCAGGAACACACAACGGTACCAGACATCGATAATTGTCATGTATTGGATTTAATCAAACAAAACTCATTCATATTCACGACGAAATTCCATAGAATAATTATTAACCTATTTTTAGAATTAATAACCCTATTTCCATTTAACAGTCCAATTATTTCTAAATGAATTTAATTAAACAAAAACGCATTCACGAGTTATGGAATTTCAGCTTTCGCCTAAAATTGCACACTGAAACCGAATACTATTTCTAGTCGGTTTAACCATGTGTTGATCAATATTTTTGAAGCTAAATTTCAATCTTTTCTTTTTCAAGTCCAGATCGAACGACATACATGTAATTAATTGGCCAGATTAAAAGCAAGAATTATGCACAAACATTAATCAATAAATATTCCATAAATCAAAATTCAATCAATCCATTCCATGAACAAAAATCAATAGTCTGGCCCTATTGTGGCCCCGATCAAAAGACGACTACTCCATAATAAAATCAAACAAAAGTTTCATGTTTGAATTCATAATAAAATAAAACAAAAAAAGAGGAAAAGAAAATTCTCAGCAATAGTGCCGAATCTTGCTTGCGTTGCGCGTTTCTTCTCTTCCAAGCTCCAACCGTCAAATCCCGAAAATCTCTCCAAAATTTATCAGTCTAAAATCAGAAGTTCAAAAGTCTTCTCTAATTAGGGCTTGATTCCCTTTTATATCTCCCTTATTTTCGTTCAAAATAATATCCAATATAGCCCAAAATAATCAGAATTCCAAAATTCCCAAATTCTGCGCGAATTATTATTATTATTTTCCATATTTGCAATGTACACGGACCCCGGACGAGGTCCGTGCCTAGGTCCGTGTATTAAAACTTCAGCCCAAACAAAATACGAAGCCACACGGACCCTCTTCCAGAAGGTGCACGGGGTCCGTGCACTTCTCTGTTATGAAAATCTCAAACGCCGAAGGTACACGGACCCTTTCCCAGACAGTGCACGGGGTCCGTGTATTATTTTTCTTCCAAGGTATTTTGCTTCGAACATGCACTGACCCCCTTCCAGACGATGCACGGAGTCCGTGCATTATTTCCTTCCTTCAATTCTCTTTGCTACTTAAGATTTTTTCGTGTTTCCCGGCCAAGTTCCAACATGACATTGAATTGTTTGACTTTTTCTTCAATATTCAGTTCTTCTCAAATCTTAGTCAAACCTACAATCATAGAAAATAAGACGATTTATGCACAAAACTCGGAATATAAATGCCAAATAAGCACGAATACGACAAAATAAAGTGCCAAATAAGCTATAAACTTCGTGCTTATCAGTTCTCCCATCACACCTGAAAAAAATACAGGTACTGAATTTCAAACCATAAGGCATCGGATAAACTTTTTTTGCTAACTAAATTAATACTGTGTATAATAAAGTAATACACAAATTAATATCGTGCAGAAAAAATTACCATAATGTGGCGTGAAACTCAAAGAATGGGTGCTCCGTCTAGCCATAATTTTGCAAATGCTGCTTATAAACTATTGAGAGCTATTTGCCTCCATGATATTCAACAGCAGATTGTTTTCTCTCATGTTGCAAATAAGGAAAATCACCTACACTGTAAACAAACTATTATTTTATCATATAACAACAATTTAATTCATTAAGTTTTATATCATATAACAGGCTGCCTAGAACAACTTTTTTGGCATAAACTAATACTAAGCCACAATTTAATTCATTAAATTTTTATGTTTGATATTATTCTCACTTATTACAATAACTGCTGTACTAGATCCAACATAGAGCAAAAAATACAGGATTTGATAGCAAAACAGAGTAGAACAGTGAAAAAGTAGGTATAAAATCAAGGGACTCAATTCAACAACCACCTCATCACCATTTCCCTTCAAGATGGATACCTATGGTAGTTCTGGGATTCAATTGCCATTTTCACAAAAAACCAAAGAAATCCTAACTCAAATTTCCATCAAGTAATTTCTGAGGTGTTATACAGAGAATGAGCCATTCTACTAATGGATGGTTAAGAATTGCAATGACCAAATTTATACGTCAAAAGTAATATTTCTTAAAATCTATTTCATGTCCATCTCAATTTCTTAATATAATCATGTATGTGATGCTCTTACAGAGAAAAGATACACCCACAAAGAGGCCTATCGACTTTAGCTAGAATTTTCATCTCAGTCAAATTTAATCCTGCAGCTTCTACCAAATAGTTATATATGCAAACATTTACCTTAAGCGAGATCTGGATTTCAAAGAGATAACCCGATCTTCCAACTCAGCTGGAAGAAATGGTGTGTTTTAGGGTTTTGATTTGGGGCAACACGTGAATAAGAGTTGGAATTTGGGGAAAATGATAGAGATATGGATGTGGGCTTTTAGGGAAAAATTCCGGTTCAGTCCTAAATGTTTGGACACATTCCCGGTTCAGTCCTAAATGTTTGAACGTTCCCGGTTTGGTCCCAAATATTTTCCAAAAATTCCCGCTTCAGTCCTAAATGTTTTTATATTCCCGGTTTGGTCCCAAATGTTTTAAAAAATTTCCAGTTCAGTCCTAAATGTTTTAGGTTCCAGATTTCGTCCTAAATATTTTCCAAAAGTTATCGATTTGGTCCTTCCATCTACAAACAAAGTGTGATAAAAAAAACTTACAAACAAAAGACAAAGTTAAATAAAATAGAAGCTAATAATAATAATAATATTATTCCCGGTTTGATCCCAAATATTTTCCAAAAATTCCCGCTTCAGTCCTAAATGTTTTTATGTTCCCGGTTTGGTCCCAAATGTTTTAAAAAATTTCCAGTTCAGTCCTAAATGTTTTAGGTTCCAGATTTCGTCCTAAATATTTTCCAAAAGTTATCGATTTGGTTCTTCCATCTACAAACAAAGTGTGATAAAAAAAAACTTACAAACAAAAGACAAAGTTAAATAAAATAGAAGCTAATAATAATAATAATAATAATAATAATAATAATAATAATAATAATAATAAATGAACAAGAATTTCTTTCAAATGAAAATATAATATAAATTATGCAAAATAAAATTATAGAATACAAAAATAATTAAACCGTGCAATCTTATAGTTAAAAACATTATCAATCACAAACAAATAAACAAATGTTTTATCAAATAACTAGTATTACTTATTTTACAAAATATTTGAAATTTTCAACAAAATTTTCAAGAGAAGAATACTTATGGTTAACAATTGAGAAAATATAATAAATTATTTGATCACTGTTAAAGTAGTGATATGAAATTAAGTTTTATTTAATAGTAAATTTTTCTCAAATACTAATTTTTTAAATTATAAAAAGAATTTTAAAAAGATATATATCTTTTTCCCAACCTCCATATTTTATCTTAAATGTGCAAGCATCGTGAATGAGAATATAACAAAATTAATAGAAATGTGAAATAACATCATTAAATTTTAATTCCTCAAGTTTCGTTTATTTTATTTAAGTTTTTATTTTGTAGCATCATGAATTTAATATTTTCATTTTGAACATTGTGTAAAATTGATTTAAATTTGGATAAAAACTCTAAAAAATTTGTGTTTTATTTACAACTTGTTTAATGTTAAATATATAATAAATAATATAAAACTCAATCATAAATGATATAACACTACGCGGTGTTAGTTTTAACACACGAGTAGTTGGAAGGATCAAACCGAAAACTTTTGAGAAATATTTGGCACGAAATCGGCAATGTAAAAATATTTAAGACTGAATCGGAAACTTTTGGGAAACATTTAGGACCAAACCGGGAACGTATAAACATTTAGGACTGAACCGGGAACTTTTGAGAAACATTTAGGACCAAACCAGGAACGTCCAAACATTTAGGACTGAACCGGGAACGTGTCCAAACATTTAGGATTGAACCGGGATTTTTCCCCGAGCTTTTATCACCGTAAAAATTTAACGTTCGGGATAGACCAAATGCGAAAAACTAATAAAATACGAAGAATCATTTAAACGGCTCGATAAGTCATGGACTATTTTGGGATAAGTCACAAACAATATGGACGAAAATGGGCATTATCCCTAAGATTTCAAACCCTAAACCCAATAGTTAAGTTTTGTTACTGCTATAGGCTGCTGCCTCCTCTCACTTTTTCATATTTCCACTGCGTGAAGCCCGCAATATCCGGATATGGGCGATCATCCCGCCACCGCCGCCGCCGCCGCCGCCGCCGCCGCGAAGCTGCCTTTACCTGGCAAGCGAAACGTACTCATCACTAGCGCCTTGCCTTACGTCAACAACGTTCCTCACCTTGGCAACATCATCGGATGTAATTGTTACAATTTCACTGTGCATGTTTTTAATATTTGCAAGCTCTGCTATGTATCTGGTGAATTATGTTGGTATGGAAAAGTTTGAAGCTTTGGAATTCGTATTTAAATATTCCTGCCAAAATTATTTAGATTTCAGCTGGTATTTTTAGCAAGCTCTGGTATGTATCAATTATGTGCATCGGAGGAACCTGTCTGGAAAATTGAATATATATATATATATATATATATATATTTCCTTCCCGATGTGCAAGCATCTTAGCTGCGCATGTCTTTAAATCGGTGTTTTTCAATTACTGAATCGCGGTAATGCTGGGTATGCTATGAAGATGTTCACATGATGTTTGTTGCCAATATATTGAAGTCTTAAAGTAGGATCAGAGTCACCTTAATTTACCACATACTTTAGTCAGAATCTCAATTAATTGGATTCCATTCTTCTATCGTCATGTCTCTCTCCTCCCCCTCCCCCTCCCCCTATTTCTAATTTTATTTATTTATTTATATATTTGTGTTCAGAGAAACTCATTTTTTGTACGCAGTTATGCTTGCAAACAAATGTTTCCGTGCATTTAGAGACTCTTTTTTTCATTTTATTTTCTCAACAGGTGTGTTGAGTGCTGATGTGTTTGCAAGGTACTGCCGAATTAGAGGGTATAACACTTTATATATTTGTGGTACGGATGAGTATGGAACAGCAACGGAGACCAAGGCAATGGAGGAAGGGTGTTCTCCCAAAGAAATTTGTGACAAGTAATTTTGTCATTCTGAACTACTCATGTTTAAAAATTAGTTGACTGTTATATGTGGCTTTAGGATATTTCTTGATTCTTTTTTATTTTTCCTGGGTTTATGAATTTGATGATCACTTAGTTTTTCTTTTTCATGAATAAAGGGGATTTGTTTCAATATTTATCATTAGTGATTGAAGAATGCTCTTGTTTGAATGTAAAGACATTTTTTCTGTTAGGTGATGTTAATATTTGATGATATTTTATGATTTTTTAATTAATGTGTTTGTGGCCTTTTCAAATAGTTGTTGCCAATTTGAGTTTCAAGTCCAGATGACATTGGACTCCGATGCTTCCTTATACAACGGCATTTTCATACCCACTATCCATATTAATTATATAAAAGATGGTGCCAATAATTGATTCATTTCTTTCGCTGACAAAGATCAACCTTATACGCCGTCACCATTGCACATAAGAATTTCTGGTTGCAAACAATTGTGTTGAGATTAAAGTCAGCCATCCTGATTGAAAACTGACTTATCATTTGCCTTCTTGTAAAAAATTGTGCATCATTGCGACGAAAGAAAAATCTCGTGATGAATTAACGTGCCTGCATATGGAACTGTGCTTCATTTGACCCATAAGCAATATATTCTAATTTTGCTTTCGCTGTTTTTTTTTAATCTCAGATATCATTTTATTCATAAAGCGGTGTATGAATGGTTTGATATAAATTTTGATGAGTTTGGGCGCACCTCAAGTCCGCAGCAGACTGAAGTTTGTCAAGAAATTTTCAAGAAGCTCTTGGAAAATAATTGGCTCTCTGAAAACACAATGCAGCAGGTGCATGATAATTCCTGATTTTTTTTTTAACTGTGGGATTTTATGGTTATCTTTTGCTCTCGGTTCCTGTGCTTCATGGGATAATTAATTGTAATAATCTGTTCTATAACCAATTGACATCATCTAGAAGTTCATTTATAACGATCTCTTCATGCAGCTCTATTGTGAGACTTGTAAAAAATTCTTGGCTGATCGGCTTGTAGAGGGTGGTTGTCCAACTCCGAGTTGTGGCTATGAATCTGCTCGCGGAGATCAATGTGAAAAGTGTGGAAAGCTATTAAATCCGACGGAACTTCTAGATCCAAAATGCAAGGTGTGCTAATGAAACTGTTACCTAGGACTCATGTCATTGACTTGGACCAACGATTTGGTGACACTGAGTTGTCCTTCAATTCACTTTTCCTTAATTGCATTGTGATGCAAGTTTTACACAAACTTCTAACAAGGAAAAGTAACTGAATGAATGTAGAATTAATGTTAAGCAGTTCAGCAGTTGCAGTGGGTAGAATAAAAAAATCTGAGCCTGCTTCATGTACAGGTTTGTCGCAGTACTCCACATATTCGAGATACAGATCACTTGTTCCTTGAGCTTCCTTTGCTGAAGGACAAGTTAGAAGAGTACATTGGCAACACGTCCGTTGCTGGAGGGTGGAGCCAGAATGCTATCCAAGCAACACATGCTTGGCTCAGAGAAGGGTTGAGGTCGCGATGTATTACAAGAGATTTGAAATGGGGTGTTCCTGTTCCACTTGAGAAATTTAAGGATAAGGTGAGTTTAGTTGAGAAGAGTTGCTGTTTAAGTACAAGGCCCTGTGTTTAAATTACCTTGGAATAGATATCGATATTGAAAATGCCCATTATTGTCGCATAACATATTATGTTTTAATGATTAGGTTTTCTATGTGTGGTTTGATGCGCCAATTGGATATGTTTCAATCACAGCATGTCATACAACTGAGTGGGAGCAATGGTGGAAGAATCCTGAAAATGTTGAACTGTATCAATTTATGGGCAAGGATAATGTGCCATTTCATACTGTAAGCATACACGAGTTTAAGTCATGCTGTTTTGAGTAATATCTGATGCATAGAATGGTGTGATGTGTAGCAAAACATAATCAGAGATCCATTGTCTTTTGCAGGATCTATTTTAATTTTTCTTAATGTTTTTATTCAAGGTTTTCATGATTGTTCTCTTGGTAGCTGGTAACTGGTTTGTTTGTAGCCAAACTGGCATGCATGTTATTTGGTGATATTTCCTCTTTCCATATTTAGAACTGCTGAACATGCCTTTAGTTGGTGATTTTCCTCTCTTTAGATTATAACTGATGTCACTGCTGCTAATGATTATCATCCGGGCACCAATAAAGTGTCAGCAGACATAACTGCAATATAGCTTAAATTACTTATACACGGAAGGGTTTATTTGTTAGGAGCTTCTACAAAGTATTTGTGAAAATTCTTTAGTTTGAATTGCGTTTGACAAAATATAAGAAAAAGAGTTCTTGGCAATTGTATATAAACTGTGAATGCAGGATTTTAGACCGAGGCCTAGTTCCATCACAAGACAAACTGTTGAACTTGAGTGCTCTGGCAAAGTGTAGGCAGTCTAGGCATGTGAAATGAAATGCTTTTCGAAGGATTGGACCAGGCTTTTAATATGTTTTTAGATAGAAGAAAACTATTTTGGGTATTGAACAGAGAAGTGGTGATTCAAGGTAGATGTATATATTGATGACATTAAAGTTCCCATATTATATTAAAATTCTAAGCCAATAGCTCCTTTTGTTGGTAATAGGGTTCAGATTTTGCAAACAGATTGCACAATCTCTAATCCACTCGTACATTTTGTTTTCAGCATCTTGACAGTTTGTTATACTATTATTGTGAAACTTGGTATATTAAAGCTGTTCAGGTGCCTGTAACCGCATGTGGGTGTAACACCCTATTTTGGGCAGATAGTTATTTGATGGTGATTCTGT
This sequence comes from Henckelia pumila, assembly GCF_033568475.1. Lineage (NCBI taxonomy): Eukaryota > Viridiplantae > Streptophyta > Magnoliopsida > Lamiales > Gesneriaceae > Henckelia > Henckelia pumila. The sequence continues at coordinate 41,862,026 of NC_133120.1, forward strand.
AGAACCAGAAATCCATAAAATCCATGAGAATCATTGTTCAACAATTTGGAGTATAAATGAACCATGGATGCGAGTTTTTCTTTGTTTTCTTTTATGAGTGTGGACCTCTTGGTAGGGAGAGGTGATAGCTTTTTGGAAGTTTACTTCTTCATTTATAATAATTTCAGCTACCTGGTTATTTTGTGGCAATCCTTTGTTAACAGGGTTAGTACAGTATGTTTTGTTTTTTTTGTTGTTGTAATATTGCTTTGTTTATTCTATCGTTACCTTTCAGGTGATGTTCCCTTCTACACTTCTTGGAACGGGTGAAAACTGGACTTTGATGAAAACCATTAGTGTTACAGAATACTTGAATTATGAATCAGGTTATTTAGCTAGTGGATCAAATATAAAATGTATATTTTCTTGGGACTGTGATGGATATACCCTCAATTTAAAGTCTCCTATAAATATTCACTCTTGTTGGACTGTTTCATGTCTTTTGTGTAGGAAAATTTTCCAAGAGCAAGGGGATTGGAGTGTTTGGGAATGATGCAAAAGACACCAACATCCCCGTGGAGGTGTGGAGGTATTATTTGCTGACAAATAGACCAGAGGTATGCCTTTGTACTTGAAGTACCGTGACAGCATGTCCTATTCAATGGATGACTGGATGCTTTATTTTCCATTGACAGGTATCCGATACGTTGTTTACCTGGGGTGACTTGCAAGCAAAGTTAAACAGTGAGCTGTTGAATAATCTTGGAAATTATGTTAATAGAGTTTTGAGTTTCATCGCGAAGGATCCAGGTCACTTATCTTATTTCTTTCAGAACATTGAGATTGTGCTCTCATTGGGAAATACCTAGTTGATTTGTTGAAGACTATGTATCAATTATAGCTCAGACTCGGTTGATTTCTTAAAGACTTATGTATGGAGGCTTAGGGAGTATTCTTTGTTATTTTTTTTTATTTTTGATTCTCTTAGTAGGAGTGGTATCCAGTTGAGTCTTTTACTATCTGACATTATATAAATTAGTTCCTGTTATTTTACTTGTGGCCATAACAGAAGTCTTGAATCTTTTGGGGAGCGTCACTTTATCATCCACGAATTTCTTATATAAATTATCGGCGTGTTAGTGCTCAGAGAGTGGAAGAAATTTCAAATTGTCGCAGTCTTTTGCCCTTTTCCCTCTGGTGCGAGCATTTCATTTTCTTGGTTGACAATAAAATGTTGCAATCTATTAAGAATCAATACACGGAAAATGCCTCTTCTAAGTTTCCTTTTGAATCTCGTTTTGTTAGATAACCAAAAAAAAACCTTGGAAAATTTTTTAGAGTCAAATCAGTTAACAGAGTATCAGTGTTTGAATGTGTGCCTTAAAGCTTTCATTACTATTATGTAGATGGTATCATTATGATTGTTTAACTTTTGAAATTTTTTGAGGGAACCAGCCAACCTTTTTAATATTTTTTATTACATCAGGTTCCGGATATGGTTCCATCATTCCTGATGCTCCTGATGCAGATTCTCATCCATTGTCCATGGCACTGGGAGAAAGAATTAGTAATTATATAGATCAGTATATAGAAGCTATGGAGAAGGTAATCAAAATATGTTGCTGTTAATTATGCTATTACGTAATTTTCACTCGAACTTTTGAAGGACCTTATGCTGCAATGCTTTACATTTTAATCATTTTGATTCAGGTGAAATTAAAACAAGGGTTGAAGATTGCCATGACAATTTCTGGTGAAGGAAATGCTTATTTACAAGTATATGCCTGTGAAATGCTTTAAAGATAATAATATTTTCTATGCTAACAATATATTTTCATTATGCAAAGGTTTATGAGGTTATTATTAATTTTTTTTCAAATGAGGTCCTGATTTTATTTCTGCCATGGCTAATGGACTATGTTGCATGAATACGGGTACGGGTATCGTATCTGGGATCAGATACGATACGGGTACGGCGATACGGGAAATTTTGAAAATATAAGACACGATACGGCTAGGATAAGGCTATGATTAAAAATATAATATTAAAAGTTAAAAATCCTAAAGATAGAAAACTTCAAGGTCTGTATCCATGCAGAAGACGATGAGAAGCAGAGAAAGGAGAACTGACGAACCGAAGAAAGAATCGATGACTTAGGGCTTTTAAGCCCAATTCATATTAATAAATTTATTAAGTAGTCCTCATACATTTCTAATTTTTCAATTGAACCCTTAAAACTTTTATTTTTTTGCGATTTAGCCCAAACGTACCCGGAAAACGTACCCATGCCGTACCCAAGCCGTACCCAACTGGTCAAACTTGAAAAAGGTCAACGACACGGGTTTTGCCGTATCCGACACGCGTATCCGCGTGTCGTACCCGTACCCGGTACTCCAAAAATAAAATTTTTGGAGTACCCATGCTACATAGCTATTAAACCTATGATGGCTCTCATGTTGATACATCCGACTTATTGTATTGGCATTTTACCATGTAGGAAAGCCAATTCTGGAAGCTTTACAAAGAGGATCGACCTTCCTGCTCCGTGGTGATGAAAACTGCGGCTGGATTGGTGTATCTTCTTGCATGTCTTTTAGAACCTTTTATACCATCATTTTCCCTTGAGGTAATTTGGCCCAGCTACTTTTTCAATCTCCAGATGAGCTGCATTGTCACGCAGAAACAAATCTATTCATGTTGTGATACATTTACTTCCATGACTGTAGGTGCTTAAACAGCTGAATTTACCTCTTGAAGGGCAAGTTTCACTTTCTGACGAAAAGGGTGACATTGGAAAAATTAAAAGACCCTGGGAGATTCTACCTACAGGTCATAGAATTGGAACCCCAGCACCTTTGTTCAGAGAACTGGTATTATTCATTTTTGTCACTTTGTTTTGCCAGCATGTTTTATGAATCAGTGTAGCTGAAGTAATCATCATGTTTTGTTACCTGCCTATATATGACTCCGCCCACATGTAATGTGCAGAAAGACGAGGAAGTAGAGTTCTATAGAGAGAAATTTTCTGGAAGTCAAGCTGAAAGGATTTTGAGGGCAGATGCTGAAGCTAAGAAAATATCTGAAAAACTTAAGGAAACAAAGATATCAGGTTATGCTCGTTCTCTCTCTCTTTTTTTGATTAATTTAACTACCCTGTATTGCTCCTTGGCTCTCTCTGTAGACCAAAAAATGTTTTGTTTTCTCTTTAACTGTTTAACATCTGCACTTTCATCTGTTATTGTTTAATTTTTTGTGTTATTTTCTGGAAATGAGGTGCTCTGTAACCAGTTTTCTATGTGGTGCACTGCAAATGTGGTAAATGAACTTTTTATTTTTTTGTTTTGTTTTCATCTCTGTTTCTAGCAATTGTATTTGATGAATATGATGCATAACAAATTGTTTCTTCCTAGTTTATTATGTTGAAACATCAGCACGCAACCTTTTCTATACTGGAAAAGGAATATCCAAATATTCTTTTAAAAAATTATAATTCTAGTTACCCTAACCCACCTACTTATGTGAGTGTTACGCGGGTGGAATTAATAGTATTGACTGATACAAACACAGGAAAGACGAATGTTTCAGTTTGTTAAATTCTCGTTGTTTCTTTCTTGCCTAATTCTCACCCGCAAATACCACCCTCAATTTAAACCTTAAATCATCACAAATTCCAAACCACTCAAGCACTGCCTTTACCAGTGGTGGTGCCATCACCATCATGAGTAGAGAGAAAGAGCTCCTCATATTGTGATGAGCTTGGATTTTTTTGCTTGTGTTGGCTGTTGTTGTCCATCGATGACAGGCAGAGAACAAATGGTACATTGTTTGATATGGATTTGTGCATCAATGACTTGCCAGTATAAATTCTAGAATTATCTTTCAAAGTAGCTCGTGACATTATATAAGGGTCATGCGGAACATTTTATTCAAAGTACCACATTTGGTGTATTATTTCTTATATTCCATGTAATAATCATCTTAGAGTGCAGTTATTGCTTGCGAATTATTAGACATGCCTTTGATGTCTTGTGCATTTTATGGTAGGGACATTTTAATTAGGAAACATTTTTGAAGAGGAGAGGTGTCTGTTTTGAAGAAAAATGTCTGTCAATCCTGCTTTCTAAAAATAGTTCATCGTGTATGTTAGTGCTATTTGATATTAGCGAGAAGAATTCAAAGATATGGTTTAATGCATTTATTAAATTTGACGGGGGAGAAGAGAAGTGAACATGAATTTCTCCTTAATGTAACAAATTAAAATCAAGGACTTCTGATTGAGGTTGAATCCCTTATTCTGCTATATTGAGGATGCATGTAATTTTTCATGTGGCAACATTTCTCTTCTCCCTTTCAATAAAGCTCCATCGGCTTGGTACGATGCATGTGTTAAGAAAATGGAATTAGACCTAACTCAACCCCAAAAGCTAGCTTTAGGAGGGAGGTTTACCTTTGTCTATATATTAAACTCCCAGACTATTTACCCAACCGATGTAAGACAAACTAACACCAACACACCCCTCTCATGCCCAGTAATGAAACAATTGGAGCGTGAAGACAGTAACGGGTGACTCAACTATGGGACGGATGATCCAATATGGGACGTCCAACACATAACGGTGGAACCTAGGTCTCTGATACCATGTAAAAGAAATGAGACTTGGACCTAACTCAAACCCAAAAACTAGCTCAAGGGGGAAGGTTTGTCTTTGTCTATATATTGGGCTCCCAGGATATATACTCAACCGATGTGGGACACAATTAACACACCAACACACCTCTCTCGCGCCCAGGAATGAAACGATTGGAGTGTGGAGACATTAACGGGTAGTCCAACTATGTGACGGGTAGCCCATTTATGGGCGGTTCAACACATAACGGTGGGCCTGGACTCTTATACCATGTTAAGAAAATGGACTCGGACCTAACTCAACCCCAAAAGCTAGCACCAGGGGAGGTTTACCTTTGTTTATATATTAAACTCCCAGACTATTTACCCAACCGACATGAGACAAAATAACACACCAACTCATGCTTAAATAATTGAGTTCATTAGAATATTTATGCTGCCAAAAGATATTGATGACATACTCTTCGATTCTAGCTTAGCTATCATGCAACTTCTAGCAGCTCAGGATAACCTTAAAAAGACCCTATTGGGTGCTTTTTCTCGGTTATTGCCCATTAGCAAATGATAAGACATTGTTTCGGGATGAGGAAAAAATGTGATAGGATACGAGGTTAGAAGACGTTCGCAGAGAGATTTAGAATCTGAAAGGAAAAGGAATGAAAAGTTGCAGAGAATATAGTGCATGCAATGGTTTATTTTGGGTTTTACCATGTTTAGAGTCCTGCTTAGGGCTTAGAGTTGGATATTACTAATGAAGAGGCTTTAAGGGCATGATTGGTACGTTGGAAAGGAATAAGGTAGGAATAAAATCAACTTTGGAATGAAATCAGATTGAGAATGAAATGGTAGTTATATTCCATTCCAACGATTGGTACCAGTAAATATGAAAAAGAAATGAATGAAATTATTTTTAATAATAAAATCATATTTTAACTACATATATCAAAATAATAATTATTTATACGTTTTTTATTATATTATATATTATTATTATGATTGATGATGTATTAATTATTATAAAATTATCATTATATAGTTTAACTATTCTAAATTTATATTTTTACGATAATTATTATTATTTTATTTTAATTATAATATTTTTAATAATAATAATAAATAAATAATAATTAATTATTATTTTCAAAATAGTATTAAATATTAATTATATATTTATAATAAATAAATAATAATAATATATATTTTAATACTTTTATAAATAATAATAATAATAGGAAATAAATAAATCATAATACTAATAATTAATATTAAAAAATTATTATTAATATAATAATAAAATAATATTATAATTATTTAAATATATTTTATATTTAAATATATTTTATATTTAAATATATTTTATAATATATAGTATTATAATTATAATCATATAAGTTAATATTAGTTTAAATTTAAAATCTAAATATAGAAAAGATTTGCATATATAAAAATAGAAATGAGAAGTGAGAATGACCATTCCCATCCAAAATGGATGAAATGGAATATGGGAAGTCTTAAGATCCCAAACAATGCTCCTGATACACAAAGTCTTCAAAAGTCAATTGTTTTACACTGAACCGCTGAAACATCCATTTTTATCTATACATAATGTAGCGCCCTTGCCCGAGTCACCACTAAATAGACTAAGGGTAACCGCAACGCTAACTTTTTTCAAAAAAAAAAAAGTTGAACCTGCAGGCTGCCCGCGTTGCAGCCTGCAGGTTCTGATTCCGAAGCTGAAGTTGGCGTCGAAAATAGGACGCCAGCTTCAGCATTCAATTTTTAATTAAAAAATATATATATATATATTTTTAAAATTTACTTGTGGTTGGCGCACCCCTTGAAATCTGAAATGCATGGGGCATGGGCCGCATGCAATTGATTATTATTTTTTATTAATTTTTTTAACGTATTTAGCATTTTTTAATTTTAATTAAAATTAATTTTATTTTATTATAAAATAAAATTTAAATTTAAATGTAGGTAATAATAATAATTATATAATATTTATAGAATTGATTAGTGGGACCCTCAAAAAAGTTAGTTGTTGGGTTTAGGATTGTGGAGAGAAGTTATAAAAATTTTGTTTTGAGTTGTAAATGATGTGTTATAGTAGGTCCCATGATGAAGTTGAGTTTTTTGGTTCAGGACTGCGGGTACCCTATTAAACATGCATAATTAAACTTAACAACAAATAAACAACGAAAAGAACTTAGTACTTTTACAACCCCAAATGAAAACACAGATGATAATCTCAGTCTTAAACATTAATACATTCACAACAATAATCACAATCCTGCATGAGAATACGAGAAGCCAAACAACTTCAACCGGATCACCACCGAGAACTCAACTGTTCTAACCACTGCCTTGGTCATCCGATCCGTCCAACCTAAGACCTGCCCCATGGAATGTGGTGTCCAAAATGAAAATAAAGACGTGAGCGACAATCGCCCAATAGAAGAATGTACGAGTATACAAACCGATATAATGCATGCAAATGCAATATGCTCGGATATCCAGTATCAAGTCTAGAATCTCATGCTCATTCTAGAGGCGCATGAATGTGCAGTCTCTGATCTATCCTAGGCATGTTTTGACTCCCACACATCAACAACAGGTGGACCTACAATGTCCAAGGTCATCAGAGCTCGTTTGTTCCGTCGGACACTGTAACTCTCGATATCCAACCGTCCACAATACAGAACAGGGCTAAGCGACCCCAACAAACGAGGTATATCTCAAAGATATCAGGTCCAACGTGATATGTCATGCATAATATTATCAAAACAGTAAATCATGTATGATGCAACGGATAAGAATGCAACATATAAGTGTGTATACTACGCTTGGATATCTCAGACAATACATCACATACGTCACTAAACAATCTGACCAAAGTCTACTCGTGTGAACCTAAACAATACCAACATACTGAAATTACTATCATACCAGATCCAAAATTACTAAACATGCTCCTTAACTCACTACTGAAGGCTTTAGGGTTATACCTGTGTCCGTCGTCAGTCCGCTGATGACGTCACGATCTGATGGTGACCCCTCCTCAAGCCTTCGAAGTTCCTCAACTCTAAACTGCCTTAGAACCAGTGTTTTAAAAGGCGTAGCGTTGGTCTGTAGCGTTTTTATCCTGTGATAGCGTAGCGTAAATAGCGCAGCGCATAGCGTAAGTTATTCGTGCACGTCAATTATTTAATTAAAAAATAGAAATATGCTTATATAAGTAAATAGGTGAGATAATTAGTTATGAAATCATAATAATTTAGAAAGTCTTACAACTAAAACGACATAATCTAAAAATAATCGGATCTAGGGTTCATCTTTACCTCTGAAATCAGCTCCAGAAAGTTTCAATTCTGAATCGGCTCTAAGTTTTCTTCGCGTGAGGACTTCTGAATCGGTTCTAGGGCTTGGACGTGGGAATCGGCTTGGATGTACAAGTTGTAGGTCAAATAAATGAATTTATGGGCTTTTATTTTTAGGCCCAAAAAGCGTGGGCTATCACCAGAAAAGCGCAATAGCGCACGCTATTTGCTTCTAGGCGCGCCTCGCCCACAAATAGCGTGCGTTATTGAAGCAAACCGCTAAGGACCGAGCGCTATATAGCGCTCGGCATGAAAAGTGCGCTATAGCGGGCTACGTAGCACGCTATAGCGCGCTTTTGAAAACACTGCTTAGAACTGACTAGAAAACCTAAGGTATATGGCTAGAACTCGAGAGAGAAGCTGAGGGAAATCGGTGAAGAAAACCAATGAAATCGACTCCTATTTATAGGCTGGATCCGGACTAGTTTAGAAGAACTGAACTTTATCTTATCTGACTCGTGTCACAATCTTAATTCGTCTAGTTGGATTACTTGGGATAAGATAATCTGAATTAGATTGGTCGGTGGATCGCCACATGCTGATCCTCAATTAACCGATTCATTAAGAATGCTTAATTAACAACTATTTAATCACGACTTAAATTATGCTTTTTTCAAATAAGGATTTGGTTTATTACACATAACAAGGAAGAAGTTCCATGAACTTGAAATAAAGTTATTTTTTTAGAAATCAAGCTACACTAAATTAATATAAGCTTGATGGGCTGTAAGATGATTGGAAAATGAATGTGTCAGTTGACATGTTTCTCATCACTAGAGTGCTAAAATTAGTGGTGACTACATCGAAGCTTTTCCTACTAGTACTTCAGTGAGTATAAAGTAACTGGCTACTGATGTACATAGGAGTGATATTTTTGAAAATTTTCAAAAAATTGTTATAAAAAAACATCTTTTAAGTGTTTTCTTTGAGCTAGAATTTCTAGCTTTTGGTTTTTGCTTCTACTTTTTAAAAATAAAAATAGAAGCACTTTTCAACTTTTATCCGAACGCCAAAACCGCTTCTGCAATTTTAACGAAAACTTTTTAAAAAGTTGGATTTAAAGTGCTTTTTTAAGCTAGAGCTTTTATATCCAAACTCACCCTAAATCTTTCAACTAAAGAAATAGTTGAAATAGCATTGGTTAGATGCTTCACAGAATACATTTTATTTGTGCTCGTATTTGATGTGGAAGTCAACTCCCTGATAGAGGAAAAGAAGAAGTTGGTAATTGCTCAATTACAGCCTTTTTTGTTCTTTATAGATGGGAAAACAAAGAAGGATCAGCCAAAAAAATCAGCTGATGCAAAACCTAAGGTTTCATCTCCTGCTGAAACAGAAGTTTCCATAAGTAGACTGGATATTCGTGTTGGTCTCATTGTAAAGGCTCAGAAACATCCTGATGCAGATTCTTTATATGTCGAAGAGATTGATGTTGGTGAACCCCAGCCTCGCACTGTTGTTAGTGGCTTGGTCAAGTATATTCCCCTTGAAGAGATGCAGGTTCCCTATTTCTCTGTTATCACATCTTGTTTTATATGTTCAACATGGAATATACCAGCACTCTAACGAGTAATATTCTTAATCGACTCACAAATTGAAAGAATGATTTTTCTTAGAATCGGAAGGTATGCGTTCTCTGTAACCTGAAGCCTGCAGCCATGAGGGGCATAAAATCTCAAGCTATGGTCCTTGCGGCTTCTAACAGTGATCATACAAAGGTAAGAAATTGATATTAGCAACCATTACTTATTGCCTCGCGTTCATTTCATCAAATTTTTATCTTCTCATCGTTTATTGGGTTTGGATGTCTATTTTCACTGAAACTGGTCGAGGAGATCATGCGATTCGTTTTGGCATGCCTTGATCTTTTCTTCTCGAAGGCTTGGTGTTTCAAAAATGTTAGGACTCCTAAAAAATACAAAAACGCTGGGACTAATTTTTGGTTACAGTAGAGACAAAGAAGAAAAAAAGGAATCCCAACTGGTTTGTTGGCATTCGTAGTAAACTGAATTTTTGAAAGAGCGTTGTTTGTGATCATCATCACTCATGGGCAAATTTTATCATGGTTAATATGTGGATGCATTGAATTTTTCTAATAAATTCCAAACTAGTTTTGAAGTAACTGCTAGCAATGTTTCCCGCAACCAGTTTTGGTGCTACCATCACTACAGACCTATGTGAACTTTGTACAATGCTCTAGTTCATCACCATGGCAATTTCTAACCATGGCAATTTCAAAATAAGTGATAAGTTTTGAAAGTTTCACATGGATGTTGCTTGCTTAGGTTGAGTTGGTTGAACCTCCCCCAGACGCCATTGTTGGTGAAAGAGTGACAGTCCCAGGGTTCGAAGGTTTGCCAGATGACGTCTTGAACCCTAAAAAGAAAGTTTGGGAAACCGTTCAAGTCGATTTGCAGACTTCCAAGGAGTTGGTAGCCTGCTACAAAGATTTGCCGCTTGCAACATCAACAGGTGTTTGTAGTGTTTCATCAATTAGTGAAGGCTCAATAAGGTGAGTTGAGCTTTCAAAACTTTCGGATTGAAGGCAACATAGAGGAAATTTGAGACATTCGAGATCTTCCCTTTTCTAAAAAATCATTGTAAACTTGATTTATTTCGATTGTTCAAGCAAGCATGAAAGTGCAAATCACATTTTATTTCCGTAATGAATCCTGCAGTTCAGTGTATACCTAAATTCTCATTTTAATTCGGCTATTAACAGTTGACACAGGTTTGGTTTTACTGTATGTGATATCTTTTGTTGTTAAACGTGACTTGAAGTTATCTTAATTCCTCATGGCTTGTACTAAAAAAAATAAAATAATTCCTCATGGCTCATGGGACCTTATCTTATTATCATTAATTTTATTTTGAAGGGATTCTTTCTTATTGATTCTACATGTAGTGGCATTATTTATATTTTGCGGTTAATGAGATCATACTTTTTGGATAGTACCCAAATCATTCATTCGAGAGTTTATATCTCAACACATATGCATAATTAATATTATACTATTTATATGACAAGTCATGTGTTAGATCTCTTACTAAAGTAATACCTTTAAGGTAGGTTGAATTAAATCATATTTTGCATAAACTTTTGAGCAACAGATGAAGTTAAAAACAAAAAATAGTGATATATTTTTTAAAAAAACCATCTTGGAGAATGTTTTCATTATTTTTTGGGTTTTACAATAAAAGAATTTAAACAAGAAGTAAATTTGTAATTTTGAGTCCTATTCGCAAGCTCATATTTTGGATTGTTAAATGAAAAATTAGGGCAAGTTGCGTGTTGAAGAATGGTGGTATATTATTTAAATTGCTTCATGGAAAGCCGAGCAGGTTATACTGAGGATTAGATTCTTGTTCTTGAAGTAGCAATGCTGGTGGATGTATTTGATTTGATTCTTGCACAAATTCTCTGAAGACAATAATGGGAATATTTAAAAAGCAGGTTGAATGAATTTTATGCCTTGATTTGAAAACTCTGAAAATGTGTCCGAAAAAAATTTGGGAATGAAGTAATGCTATATTTACAACCAAATTTGTACAACAATTTTTACATCATACAAAATTCAATACAAAAATTAATTTATCAAATCTCATAATATATTGAAAGCAAAATCTCATTATATAATATCAAGTGATATAATATTAAAATCTCACGAGATAATAGCAAAATATCACGACATAATCGTTGTAAATGTCGTTGTACGATATATTAGTTGTATATTTAGCATTAGTCATTTGGGAATATGGTGAACATTCTGATTGTAGTTTAGTTGATTTTGTCCCTTGAAATATGAATATCGTATCATCTACAAAATAAGTAGAGTTATTTGCATCAAACACCCATGTGAAATATTTCAAACATGCACTTTTTCCCTGTGAAATTTTAATAGGCATCTTCAACCCTGACCTTTTATAAAATTAGCACACTCGCCCCTTCAGATGAGTGATTGTTGCGAACGCGCCCCTCATGCGACTGGACAAACTTTTTGACATTTTTTTTTTTGCACAAAATACCCTGTGAAATATTAAAAATGCATATTTGATCCCGTGAGAGTATAATTTTTAAATTTATTCAACCCATAATAAATAATTTTTATTAAAATTCAATTATAAATATTTAGCAAACATTTTTTGTTTTATTAATTTTTATTTTTTTATTTTAAATGTATTATCATTAATTAATTATTTTCTAAAAAAATATTATTACTTTATCCTACTATCATTATTTTATTAAACTCACTTTGTATTTTTAACTTCTCCATTAAACATGCATTCATAAATAATGATTTAAATAATTTCAAGTATTAAAATATTGAACTAAACTGATAAGTTCAAACAAATTACTTTTTCGATTTAGGACTATATATTATTGAACCAAAATTTAAATTTTTCGAGAAGATGCATTGCACAATTTGTAATAAAAAATAAAAAATAAAATGGTTATATAATTCTAAATCGAAAATTGAATATTCATGAACTTATCATTTTGGTTCAATATTTTGGTACTTTTAGATATTTAAATCCTTATTTATGAATCATGTTTAATGGAAAAGTTGAAAACACGAAGTGATGATAAAATAATGATAACGAGATAAAGTAATAATATTTTTTAGAAAAAAATTAATTAAGAATTATAAATTTAAAATAAAAAAAATTAAAATTTTTTGAAAAATATTTTATAATTGGATCTTAATAAATATTGTGTATTATTATTTAATGCAAATTCTGCAACGCATTTTAAAAAATTTAGATTTTGGTTCAAAAATATATAGTCCTAAATTTAAAAGTAATATGCATGAACTTATTATTTTGGTTTAATATTTTGTTACTTTTAGGTATTTAAATCTCGTTTATGAATGAATGTTTAATGGAGAAGTTGGAAACAAAAAGTGAGTTTAATAAAATAATGATAGCAAGATAAAATAATAATATTTTTTTAGAAAAGAATTAATTAATCATAATAAATTTAAATTTAAAATAAAAATTAATAAATCGAAAAGTGTTTGCTAAATATTTTATAATTGGATTTTAATAAAAATTGTGTATTATGAGTTGAATAGATTTAAATATTATATTATCAGGGGATCAAATATGCATTTTTAATATTTCACAAGGGTATTTGGTGCAAACAAAATATCAAAATTTTTGCCCAATCGCATGAGGGCGCGTGCGCAACATTCACTCATCTGAAGGGGCGAGTGTGCTAATTTTATAAAAATCAGAGTTGAAGATACCTATTAAAATTTCACAGGGGAGAAGTGTGCATTTTAAATATTTCACATGGGTATTTGGTGCAAATAACACAAATAAGTACTTCCCGAACGGGTTAGGGGTTAGGCCAGTCTTCTATTTTGATGGGTCAAGAAATTGCCAACTTATTTTATGTGATGGATTGAGCTTGTTTTGACAGGTTATTTGTAGTGACTCTCACCGTGTTCGCCTACTAATCAGAAACTTATGCAAGCATTTAACTTAGATAAACGATAATCAAAAAAATATTCAGCGAAAACCATAAAAATCAGTTACAATTCCAAGGAAAGAAATATGTAAATACTGTTATACAACCATATCGAAAATAAAATGTATCAACTCAAATACATCAATACCGAAAGCTTAGACATACACAAACATCTCCAACTGCTGCCACTCTACAACCTAAGCTCTCCAGGAACCACCCGCCTCATCCAAACGCAAATCTGCCTCATGGAATAGAGTGTCCAGAAATAACAGTACGAGGACGTGAGCATAAAACGCTCAACACGAGAGTATTAGTATACAAATATTATATGTGGATGAATGCAAGTGATCTGGATACCAAGACACGAGGGTCAAGAAACAAGCTCACAAGCCGGGCCTAGGGTATATAGCACGCTGCGTCGTCGCATCAGGAGGTGGCTCCTATACCCAGTGGATAATGATGACCTGATACTAGTACTAGTGTCCAACCATAACGGACACAAGACTTACGTATCCAACCATCCACTACTCGTAGGTTGAGCGCCCTACTATAGGATATCTCAAGAATACATGATCAATATGCTCATGAATGCAACATAATATCATGACAGGTATATGCAGATAAATCATGCCATATAATCAAATTAACCATGCAAACACATAATACATGCATACTCAGTATAGATATCTCGAACAGTACTTTCGTACCTTTGAATACTAGGCAAGCTAAACCAGCTCTATTTCCAAGCCTATAATCAGCACAACTGTGAGACCTCGGTTCTAAACAACTAATCTCGGATTAAACAACAATTAAGCATACAAGATCCAAGACTAAAAGTAATACTGAATTTTTTTTTTTAAAAAGGGTGCGCTCGGTCTGCTAAAAATTGCAGACCGTGCGCCTCCAAGTCTCAGCCCTACTGTTTTGCTCAACAGGGGTCGCGCTCGGTCTGCTAAAAATAGCCGATCGAGCGCGGCCAACACAACAAACTTACTGCCTTGCTCGAAAAGGGGGTGCGCTCGGTCTGCTAAAAATTGCAGACCGTGCGTCCCCTGCTGCACAACCAAAACAGAGCAGAAATCTCAGAAACTCAATTCCAAAATCATTCCAACACATTCAAATCATAATCATGCATTACAATCACCGTTTTTCCAAATAATACATGAGATTCTAGAGTCTATCAGTTGCTCAGAAAGATAAAACATGCAACGTCTAAACAAAAAGGCTGTTCTGCCCGCTGAAATCAAAGGTTTGGCTCAAGATGAATGCATAAGAAACATAAAGCATTACGCCACATAATAAAAACTCAATCAACCACAAAATACAAGTTCCACAAGCTAGAAAAAGTATTCATGCAAGCATGTGATTTTAAGGGAAACTCGAGAACCAACTGTCCCGAGTATGCTATCTCGCTAACGATGACTGCTTTTAACTTTCAATGCAAGTAGCTCCAACTCTGGATAAGTTACAACAAAAGGTTATATCAAAATCTGAACAACCTAAACAACAACGACTGCTCAAGGTAATCTCTTTACCGTTCTTCGTCCAATTCCGCGACGATCAAATGCTGCTAACCCAGGGCTTGAAAAACTCCAAACAAATCTGTACGGAGGCAAAGAAGATCAACAAACGACGATCAACTCACAAGCCAATGTTCAACAACACAAAACGGTTCAAAATCTCCAAAACTCAAACCGGTGGCATAACCGCTATAACTGAACAAACCGGAAACGCAGACAACAGTATAACAACGATACTAACTCATAACGATGCTAATACAACAAAAATACTGCAAACCCATCAAATCTCAAACTCCAAGTTTTCGAATAAACTTCCAAAAATCATAACAATTCCGAACGTCACTCTATTTCAAAACCGACAGAGAATAAACGATTAGAACTCTGCCAAGAACAACATACTCGAAACTCAAACGAATCTAACAACATCCAAAAAAATAGAATGTATCTGTTCGTAGAAAAACTTACGATATAACAAAGCTCTCGTTGCCGTGATCGCTAATCTGCCTTCAGAATTAAATTCCAACGGCCGGATCGAGCTCGATTGAATTTCCAAAGCTTGGAAAAGCTTGGAGGTGTGAAAATGGTGGGAGACGGCTTGGAGAGGATGAGAGGATGAGGGTGAAGACTTTTAAAACTCAATACAAGTGTAGATAATATATAAAAGGTGGTGACCAAATAGAGCTGCAGGAGTAGTAGCTAGGTTTTTCAATTTGGTTGTATATTTGTTTTATTTAACCGGTTGTATTCTACCGATTTAACATTTATTTAAGTTTTGCACAATTTATCTCTGATTATCATTTATTGCATGCTTAATTAATCTTAAAACTCTGATTAGTAGTGAATTTGGGTTAGGGTCACTACATTTATTGGAACTGCTTTTGACCACTCTGACCCCGTTAAAACCTGCATGGTTGATCCCTCACTAAAGCACATCAAATCTCAAACGACAATCTTTGAACCTAACCTCGGTTCTAAGGGCTCCACGCTGATATAGAGAACCCAAGCTAGCTTTGAAATAAATTTCTTGACAACTGTCTACTAACTGCAATTCCATAATCCACTGGAATATTAAACAACACAATTATAAAAAATTCTAATCATTCTGCAACTTCCAATGACAATCTAATAGATCACCAAGATATTTACGTCAAACTTTCTGCACAATTACTATTAGGGCTTACTATGGACAAAGATATGGTCCAAAAATCTATTTAAGTTTTGGGAGTATTTATTAGCTTAGTTAAGGCTTATAGAACTTGTGTAGTGATACAGTGAACTTTTGAATATAGGCTTGGAACCTAGAATCCTACTAGACTTGAACTAGCCTAGAGGTACGTACACATTGACTGAGATTTCCAGGGAGTATACATGTTTATGTGTTGCATTTATTTGGCAGTATTATATGGCGGGATATATGATTTATCGTTTTCTATATTCATATGTCATGTGCATATACACTTTGAGCCTATACCTTGTTATACCTGATTATAGAGCCGCTCAATTCTATACTTGTTAGTCTGTCACTGAGAGTACAGCGACAGCGGGGACATGTATGTTTGACTACTCTGGTGTACTAGACGAGTGTGTTTGTACCCCGAGGTTGATCCGCGAGGTTACAGCACTCATGTGGCACCTATACTGAGCATGACTTATCAGATGACCATTTACCAGTCATCACGATTGCATGCATCATATTCATATGTTTACTCATATTTATGTACTGGGCGTTAGCGCTCACGTCCTACTTGTTATCTTGGACAACCCATTCCATGGGGCAGGTCGCAGGATGGACAGAGCCAATAGTTCGAGGAAGGACCTGGGAGCAGGAGCCTACAGGGGATATTTTATACAGCAGGATTTCGTTATAGCTGTATAATGTTTAGTTTAAGTTATTTCTGAAAGAGTGGGTGCCCGGTGAGCCAACTTGTGGCTAAGGGCTTTGATGACTCTTTGTATAAACAATCTTTTGTTTAATATAATTTACACTTTTTATAATGGCAATGACTTTATCTTTTTTCATATTGTTATATTGTGATATACTATTGTTGTTTTGATAAAGACCTTGAATATACTATAGTGTATGTAAGATGTGGTAGTACATGGGGATGTCTATCATGAAACACATCTTATAGTCACTGTATATTCTAAACAGTTTCTAGTAGATTGAGCCGTCCGTTAATAAGGATAAGGATCGCTCGAGATTGAGACTAGCATTTGTGATGCCGAGTACCACGTTTCATTGGTATGGAACATGGAGATGTTCAAAGCATGCAAATGGATATTCATACGATGAATGATCGAACTACCCTATCCGGACTTTCCAAGTGGTTATCACTTATCGAGTGGATAAAGTCCGCGGTTTTGGTTGTACACCATTAGTCCTTACTACTTGAAACATCATTGAGACTCTATATGCTAGTACTGTACTTTGACTCGTTTACCGACTCTATTGGGGTCATCAGGTGTCGGGATTGGGTACAGTTACGACACATATAGGAGTCGATGCTTTGTTGTCAACGATTCACCACATACTTGCGAGTGTGGATATCCTATGCAATCTGAGGAGATATTAGTGTGACGAATCTCTGGCCAGAGTACATGATGTGTTTTAAGAAATGGTTTCTTAGTAGCACATGCGATGTCACTATTTGATCTTCAAGATGTATTGCATAGTTATCGAATCTCGAACGACTCTCGATTTACCAATGGTTGTTGATTCGATCGGGATATATGGATGAAGGGACCGTACTGTACGCTAACCAAAATCTATTGGTTCTTGCAGGCACTATCAGTGATACCTAGGGAATCATGGGGCGATGTTGCTAGGCGCTCTTACCATGATTCGATGGGCAAGTCGGAAATTGTTGTTCCGAGTCACAAGGAGTTGTGAGCCCACGGCTAGCTGTATCCCTGAACCATTGAGGGTCACACAGAGTAATGGATTTTTAATCCCCGTTGAGATAGTTAAATTTAAAGAGTTAAATTTAATGAACAAAGAAGTTGAACTTCTTATTTAAGAGTAGAGGAGTAAGATTTCCTAAAATGACATAGGGATGGTCATTTTTGGAAACCACTGAATTCGGATTCAAAAAATTTATCTTGACTCTAAAAGATGCAGAAATGGTTTCTGTGAACATTGGTGAAATTGGTTTATCAATCTGAGTCACGATGAATTTTATATTAATTTCTGAACATGCGGGCTTTGCTTGTCAGGCTTGAACTTATGACTAATGGGCCCTAAGCTGTTAGCAGCCCACATTATAAATAAGTTATTGCAGTACAGAAATTAGAAAACAGAAGGTCACAATTTTCGAAAACCCTAGTTTTTCTCTCAAAAGGTGGCCCCCCGCCTCCCCTCTGCTCGGGAAAAATCCAGCCTGTGAATTTTGAATTTGCAGTCTGGTTTAACGGATCAAATTCGTTAATTCTCTTCGTAGAAACTTCTGATAGATTTTCTAGTGCAATCTATCAGAGGGATTAAATCTCTGTTCGTGGACCTGATTGAAGAACAGTTCGTCCATCAGTTCCAGGGATATACAACAAGAGCAGAGTAATCTGTTGGTGTCCATAATCTCGATTCGAGATTGGAGGTAAAAATTTATAATTGTTATTTAATTTTTACACACACAATTTAATCGTAAAGTTTTGATACCCATTATGGAATCGTTCCATATAAAATTTTTAAACTTCCGCTGCACCGGGTATCAATTCTGATTGATCTGATCGCCGTTCTCCAACAATTTCGATATGGTTGTATCACTACATTATTTAGCCTTGAAAATTTTTTACTAAGCTGATATGTAATTTATGGGTTATGTTTCCGCACGTTTTTCTCTGTTTAGTATTTATTCTTTAATTAAGTTTAATGCATGCCATAGTTGCCAGTTAGTAGGTGATTCAATGCTGGGTCACTACATTTTTGATATCAGAGCATGCTTAATTGGGATTAGTACTTGGGATTTAGCCTAGATTTGAGAGATTTTGAGCATTTGGGATTTTAAATGTGCAAATCTTTTCAGATAATGGCTGATGGAGGTAACGAGAGCCATGGTAGTGTTGGCCAGGGAGGTGGTCATCAACATCGTCACCATCGCCATCATCATGAGGATCGAAATCGTCTGCACGAGGATAGACATCGCTATACGATCAATATTCTGCAGATAGCACCGAAACCCTTGTTGGGAGGGAAAATCCTGAGGAAGCGAGGAACTGGACGTTCAGAATTGAGAGTGATTTTCGTGCTTTTGAGTCTACAGAGGAGCAGAAGATGGAGGTTCTAGAGTTTGTTCTAGTTGGACGTGCACGCTTATGGTAGGATGCTAAGGCAGCTCAGGCGCGTTTTGAGAGAGGACGGGTGACTTGGGAGGATTTTCGTCGGCAATTTCAGAAATTATATTTTCCTCCAGCAGTCCGTCAGGCATGATCAATGGAGTTTCTTACGCTGAGATAGGGATCTATGACTATTGATGAATATCAGCAGCGATTCATTGATCTGCTACACTTCGGTCCTCATATCAATGAGAGTGATGCGTCCAAGTATGATATATTTCTGCAAGGCTTGAATCAGTATATTTATTTATAGGTTTCTGTCTTTGATGATCCGACATCTTACAAGACTCTGGTTAATCGGTGTCGTCAAGTGGGGAACAACAATAGGCGAGCAAAATTGATGATGTCAGGATAGCCTAGTGGATCTCTTGGTCTACTACTACTACTACTACTACTACTACTACTACTACTACTACTACTACTACTACTACTACTACTACTACTACTACTACTACTACTACTACTACTACTACTACTACTACTACTACTACTTCTTGTGGATCTCGTGGTTCACGAGTTATGTTCCGGTTTGGAAAGAAGAAGAAGAAAGATGAATTTTTCAATCACTGTGGTGGGAAGCATTCTGCAGCTTCTTGTCGGGAAGCTTCTGGTGCATGTTTTATTTGTGGTGAGCAGGGACATCTGCAGAGAGATTGTCCTCAGCGTATGGGAGCTGCCAGTGGATCGAGATCATAGATGGGATCTCAAGCTTTTACTCATCCACGTCAGCAGCCAGTACCACCTAGTTCTTCCAGTTTTTGTCCACACACGCAAGGGTAGGTATTTGCTCTTTCTCAGGAGCACGCTCCTAAGGGAAGCGATCGCATGTTGGCAGGTACCTTTCTGTTATGTGGTATTCCTGTACTTGTTTTAATTGATACTAGAGCATCGCATTCCTTTATTTCTAGTCTCTTTGTTAAGAGACATAGATTACCTTATGTATCATTAGACCTGGATTTAATTGTATCTACTCCACTGGAGCAGGAGGTAGTAACTAAGAATCTAGTGATGGGTTGTCTTCTAGAGTTTGAGGGTTATGTGTTATCGGCTAATCTGATGTTCTTAGTGATGGAAAATTTTGACTATATTTTGGAATAGATATGCTGACTCTGTATCACGCTACTATGATTGTTATCAGCGTCTGGTACAGTTTCATCCGGATGAGGCTGATAGTTTTTACTTCTATGGTGAGGAAGCATGACCTCCGATGCCACTTGTATCAGCTCTGAAGGCATGTCATGTCTTAGATTCAGGTGGGGAGGGCTACCTCATTTATGCAGGTTATATGTCCACGAGTAGTCCGGGTACTGATCAGCTACCTGTGGTCAGCGAGTTTCCTGATATATTCCCTGATGAGATTCCTAGTTTTCCTCCGGTTCGAGAGGTTGAATTTGGTATTGATCTAGTACCAGGAACAACGCCTATATCCCGAGCACCTTATCGTCTAGCACCATCAGAGATGAGGGAATTGAAATAACAGTTGCAAGATCTGCTTGATAAGGGATATCTTCATCCGAGTGTTTCTCCGTGGGGATCATCTGTTTTGTTCGTCAAGAAAAAGGATGGATCGATGCGATTATGTATTGATTACAGGCAGCTGAATCGTGTCACCATCAAGAATAAGTATCATTTTCCGCGAATTGATCATCTATTTGATCAATTACAGAGTACTTCTATCTACTCCAAGATAGATCTGAGATCTGGATACCACCAGATGCGGGTACGAGACTCAGATATTTCTATGACTGCTTTTAGGACCAGATACGAGCATTATGAATTTCTGGTGATGCCATTTGGTTTGACGAATGCACCGGCAGTATTTATTCATCTGATGAATCAGGTATTTCGAGAATATCTGGATAGATTTGTCATCGTCTTCATTAATGATATTCTTGTCTATTCTCATGACATGGATGAGCATGCACAACATCTGAGAATTGTATTGCAGACATTAAGAGATGAGCAGCTATATGCGAAATTGAGCAAGTGTGAATTTTGTCTTGATCGGGTAGTATTTCTCGATCATGTGATTTCAAGTGAAGGAATACATGTGGATCCAAGTAAGATAGAGGCAGTGCTGAACTGGTCTCGTTCGATGATGGTTGCTGAGATTCGAAGTTTCTTGGGTCTAGCTGGTTATTACCGTCGGTTCATCAAGAATTTTGCACAGTTGGCCAGGCCTTTGACTCAGCTTACACGGAAAGATGTTTCCTTTATATGGTCCTCGGATTGTGAGGAGTCATTTCATGATCTGCGTAGACGTCTTACTACTGTACATGTGCTAGCTCTACCTTCTGGATCAGGAGGTTATATTGTCTACACTGATGCCTTTGGTCAGGGGTTAGGATGTGTTTTGACATAGCGCGGACATGTTATCGCCTATTCTTCTAGGTAGTTGAAGACGCATGAGGTGAATTATCCAGTGGATGGTCTCAAGTTAGCCGCCATTGTATTTGCGCTCAATATTTGGAGGTGTTATCTTTATGGCGAGAAATTTGAGATATTCATAGATTACAAGAGTTTGAAGTATTTATTCACTCAGGCGGAGTTGAATATGCGACAGAGACGCTGGATGGACTTACTGAAAGATTATGATTGTGAAATTAAGTATCATCCAGGTTCTGCGAATTTTATTGGCTAATGCTTTGAGTCGGCAGGTAAGAATTTCTGCACTTCAGACTAGTGAATTATCTCATATGATTCAGGAGTGTTGTTCACTGAGTTTTACGCTCAAGCACAAGAAAGAAAGAAATGGGATTCATTTGTATACTATATTATCTGAGCCGGATTTGTATTCTCGTATTAGCAATGCTCAGATATCTGATGTTAAGACTCAGCATTTGGCACGTCTAGTCAATGGAGTTAATACATCAGGATTTCATTATCACACAGATGGTTTATTATGCTTATCGAATCGAGTGGTTGTACCTGATTATGCGGAGCATAGGAATGATATTCTTTCTCAATTTCATAGGAGTCGATTTTTAGTTCATCTTGAAAGTATGAAAATGTATAAGGACTTGCGAACCAGATTCTGGTGAAAGGAAATGAAGCAAAGTGTTTTTCAGTTTGTTTCTTGATGTCTGGTTTGCCAACAAGTCAAGGCTGAACACCGACGACCAGGTGGTTTACTGCAGAATCTTGGGATTCCCGAATGGAAGTGGGAGCATGTGACTATGGATTTTTCACCCACTTGCCTATGACTTCACGTCAATGTGATGCTATCTGGGTCGTTGTTGAAAGTTTGGCGAAATCAGCACACTTCATTCCTTATAACAGATAATATTCTTATGATTTGCATGGCACGCTTATACATCCAGGAGATAGTGCGATTGCATGGGATTCCAGTGAGCATTGTCAGGTATAGAGATCCGCGGTTTACCTCACGTTTCTGGGGTATTTTTCAGCAGGCGTTGGGTACCACTTTGAGTTTGAGCACTGCATATCATCCGGAGACTGATAGGAAGTCAGAGCGGACGATTCGTACGTTGGAGGATATGCTACGTTCTTCTGTCTTGGATTTTGGTTTGTCTTGGCAGGATCAATTACCTTTGATCGAATTTGCCTACAATAACAGTTATCATCGCAGTATTGATATGGCACCTTTCGAGGCATTGTATGGTCGACGATGTCGTACTCCTTTATTTTGGGATGAGATAGGAGAACGACAAGTTGAGGGTCCCGAGTTGGTGCATCAGATTGTAGACAGGGTAGATTTTATCAAGAGGAGGATTAAAGCTGCTCAAGATAGACAAGCCAGTTATGCTAATATTCACCACAGGCCACTTTAGTTTGAACCTGGTGAATATGTATTTCTGCGAGTATCACCTTTCAGGAAGGTGATGAGGTTCAGTCTGAAAGACAAGTTGTCGCCTCGTTATAATGGGCATTTCCAGATACTGGAGAAGATATCTTTCCAGTATACATGATGTTTTTCATGTGTCGTTACTTCAACAGTACATAGCTGATGAATCTCATATTATCCAGCCTGCTGATGTTCAGCTAAAGCTAGATCTGTCGTATGCTGAACGACCAATCCGTATCCTAGATAGGAAGGAGAAAGTTCTTTGGAATAAGACTATACCACTTGTGATGGAACAGTGGCAGCGCCGAGGCGTAGAAGAAGCAACTTGGGAAACAGAGAGCCGTATGCGAGCAGAATACCCTGAGTTGTTTGCTTTGTACTTTTGATTACCATGTAAAGATGCAATTACAATTGTTGTAATAAAACATGGTTTGATGTTTTATATTGTTATCTTGATTTGTCTTTAGATTTTATTTCGCGGACGAAATATCTAAAAGTGGGGAGAATGTAGTAACCCAGATTCCATTTTAAGATAATAATATGTTAAACATGATTAAGGGTTTGTAATTAACAAATTCCAGAGCTTAATCGGACTTTAGAATTTTTAATTGAGCTTCCAATGTTTGGGCCAGTTCGGATGGTCCGAAGAGGACTTCGGACGATCCGAACTCAGCAGTCCCGGGGCTCCAAAGAGGGCTTGTTGACTTTGGAGTTAAGGGGAGATCGGACGATCCAAAGTGGTGATCGGACGATCCGAACTCCCCTAGTCCAAGAAAGCAGGATTACTCATCTATGGATTTTGACAAGTGTCAGACTTTGAACACTTTGGACGATCCAAAGTGACGATCAGACGGTCAGAACTCGACGTGTTTTTCATGCAGGCATGGAGCTGGATCGGACGATCCGAACTCGAGTTCGGAGGATCCGAACTTGACCGGGAATTTTCCTACAAATAGGGGTCTTCAAAATTCATTTTGAATTACGAATTCCCAAGTTTTTCTTTTTCAGTTATATAGTGTGAGATATACACTTAAGGGCCCTATCGGTTATTATAGAAGTTCTGGAATAACCAAGGCGTGGTTATAGTCTTCCGGGACTAGCAACTCCAAAGGGCTTACTACGGAAGAAGTTATGGTCCGGGAATCTATTTAAGTTTTGGGAGTGTTTATTAGCTTATTTAAGGCTTATAAAACTTGTGTAGTGATACGGTGAACTTTTGAATATAGGCTTGGAACCTAGGATCCTACTAGACTTGAACTAGCCTAGAGGTACGTACACATTGACTGAGATTGCCAGCGAGTATACATGTTTATGTATTGCATTTATTTGGCACTATTATATGGCATGATATATGATTTACCGCTTTCCATATTCTTACGTCATGTGCATATACACGTTAAGCCTATACCTTGTTATACCTGATTATAGAGCCGCTTAGCTCTATACTTGTTAGTCTATCACAGAGAGTACCGCAACGGCGGGAACATGTATGTCTGACTACTCTGGTGTACTAGACGAGTATGGTTGTACCCAGAGGTTGATCCGCGAGGTTACAACATTCATGTGGCGCCTGTACTGAGCATGACTTATCATATGACCCTTTACCAGTCATCAGGATTGCATGCATCATATTCATATGTTTACTCATGTTTATGTACTGGGCGTTAGCGCTCATGTCCTAGTTGTTATCTTGGACACCCCAATCCACGAGACAGGTCGCAGGATGGACGTAGCCGGTATTTCGAGGCAGGACTAGGAAGCAGGAGCCTACAGGGGATATTTTATACAACAGGATTTCGCTATAGGTGTATAATGTTTACTTTAAGTTATTTCGATATGGTTGTATCACTACAGTATTAAGCCATGAAACTTTTGTACTAAGCTGATATGTAAATTATGGGTTATGTTTCCGCACATTTTTCTCTGTTTAGTAGTTATGCTTTAATTAATTTTAATGCATGCCATAGTTACCAGTTAGTAGGTGATTCAATGTTGGGTCACTACAAAAGTAGTGAGGAAAACCCGACACTTGATTGGGTCAGAATATTTGTGTAACAGGGCAGCGTTTTCAAAGCGGGACAGGTGCTCTTCGGGATCAACCTTTCCATAGTATTCCCAAATGTGCGGAAACTTGAAATTCTTATGGAGTTCCGCATTTAGTATCTCAGTGGAAATAGGGACGTTCCGGATTGGCGTCACTAGATACCCAGATTGCTTCTTCTTCAAGAGTTCCATCTCCTTCTTTAGTCTTTTGATCTCCTTCAACTGTGTGTCTTGGTTGGGGGGAGGTGGGTTGGCCCTCTCCCTATCTGCTAAAACCCTTTTAATGGAGGCAGCAACCAGTTGATTAAGTACCGCTAGATCGACGGGTGGGTTTCATCCATTCAATTCAGCCATCTCGACTCTTTCTTATTTAAATTTCCACAGACGGCGTCAATTGATGATACCAAAATTTTACCTCGGGTTCTGTCTGGTAGAGCGGATCTCCAAATCTCTCAAAAAGTGGGTCGGGTCGGGTCGGGTATGACGTGGTTCTGCACAGAAAGAAACTTCTTTAGGGGGCGCCGAAAGTGTTTTCGGCATGACCCCTCTGATGCCTAAGACAGTGTTCAGAAGATGAAGAGCGTAATAAAGCGAGAATAAAAGTGAGTGAATATGTGAGCAAAACTGAATTTGTAAAACCATAAGAAATACCTGGTATTTATAGAGGCTGAAGGGGTGAATTACCTTGTGGAAGTATAATTTTTTTTAGGGCAAAACTCTACTCAAGATAGGAAACTAAATTAAGAAGAACTTAGTTACCATGGCAACTAAGACTCTTGAACCGACTTAACAGTCTAATCAGATCCCGTATTTGTTGGAGCTCATCTTTATATGTTAGAAATCCTCAAATATTCATGATATCCAAGCTTCTTGTCGTATTGGGCTTGGGTCGGACCTCTATGCTACCCAGTCATAACTCGGCCCAGTGGGCTTAGGTTTTAGAGTGGTTAGGGCCATGGACTCTTACTTTTTTATTTAATGGACCCTTTTTAGCTTGGACTTTTACACATGAAAAGACTAAATGGGCTTTGGGGCATTTCCCCAGAGTATGAGTTATCGGGTTTTGATCAGACCAGATCCAAATATTTTTTGGGGGCATCACCTGACAAACAAAGATAATGTACATCGATGAGAAAAGTCACAAAATTTGGATACTTCTAAATTTTTTTAAAGTTTTTAAAAGTCAAGTTTTAATATCACATTATTTTTATACATGGTATCTAATACAATTGTATGAAACAGTTCTTGAACTTATTCTGATATCGAATTCAAACGTGCCAAATTAAGTAGTTTTAAATTAAATCTGACCAAATCTGGATTAGTTATTTTTTGATTCGACACACTAACCATGCTTAAACAATTCCCATTTCGCAGTATGTGATAGCATCTTTTTTTATTTCTAAATACAAATAAATATAATAAAAATAATATTTAATAAAAGTATTTTAAAAAATTATTTAAAAGTAAGAAAATCCGAAAATGATATCATCTTTTTTTATGGTAATAATTGAAACTCGTATTGGGAGTGATTCTATGCTAAAAGTCTGCGATTTTGTCACGTTTCATTTCAAAATTTTTTAAAAAATAAAAATTACATGATCCATCGATAATTTTTGTTGTACAACGAGATGTTCACACACATATCATATACAAAGACATCGAAAAGTTCTGAACTTTCGGTGCAGCAGTGACTCAATCCATATTGGTTTGTTCGATACTTGTAACGTCCCGTATTTTAACCGTTTAATAAAAATAGTTGCCAAAAAAAGATTGGAATTTTTTTTCAAAACATTAAACAATGTAGGGAGTGTATCACACTAACTCAAAATGAAATGCAAAATCTAATAATAACAATATAAGTTCATGACTCCATCACGCACAAAATATTTGAACACCGATTCAACCCTACATTCAAATATCATCTAAAATATGGCACGTCAAAATATACTACTGACATTTAAATAGGAAAGGAGAATGTGAGTTCCAATAAATAACTATGCACTTAAAATACATTTTGAAAATAAACGAAGGACTCACGCTACAATATCAACTGAAATAAATATTTAAAAGATACAATGTAAAATCCTTAAAACTCGTCACTAAAGACTAAAAATAAAATAATCAAATCTTTAAAAGCTAAACATAACATAATTTAATAGCCAATTAAAAATAACATATATAGATTAAAAACATCGGAAATATGAAATTGTCGTGTCATGCAATATCTTCGCCACTTGGACCCTTCAGCCGGTCTACCAAAGTCTTTAATTCAAATCTGCTAATCCAACTGCACCATTCAAGTATACTGAGTCTAAATACTCAACAAGATTAAAAACATGCATATCGTTAACGTAAAATTTTCAAAATGTTTTAAACTTAAAAGAACATGAACATACATAACATGATACTATAAACTTGAAAACTTAAAAATCACGATACTTTAAAATTAAAAATCTTGAACATGGACTTCAAAACTCTTTAAAAATGCAAAGAACTTAAACATGGACTTCATGCATATCATCTAACTTTACCATTTCATTTCTTGACAACATATTTGTACCTAACATCTAATGAAAAGCATGCAACTTTGGCATACATCAAACCATGAACATAACATGACATAAAAACGTATCCTTTTGGTTGACGAATTATGTGAAATTATGGCAACTGTCTGATAGGACTGATCTCATCATTCATATTTGTAAGGGAATTGGGGTTGCACATAAACAGTTTGAGGTGTTGTCACAAGGTGCTGAAAACACCTTCAATAACACCTTGAATAGTCTACAGCGGAAAATAATTAAAGTGTGAATAAAATAAACTAGAAAGCACTTAAATAAACTCAAGAATAATTAAGCAAGAGTATAAAATACTCTTGCAGTGCCTCAAGGCAAAACTTTCACTAAAAAAAATAATCAAAGAGTTTTACAAACCCTAAAACTAGTGATTATTGTAAAATTCAATTTTCTCAAAACATGTGAGAAAATAAACCATAAAAACAACTCCTAAAATTCTATATGAAATAGAATAAATAAATTAGAGCAAGGAGTTGATTTCTTGATGTCAAAACACACGATCCACAAGAGCAACACAAATCAATCTTCAATGCTCTCAAAGCTTCCACAGCATCAAGTGAACACGACCGATACGAGCTTTTGAAAATCTTCAGAATTCTTCTTAAGTTGTACGTCAATAAAGCTCTTGGAAAAACTCACACGGTCGTCTTTTTCTCAAAGCCTTCATGTCTAATAAATAAGGCTAAAGAATCCTTCCTTGTAGATGTTTTCTTGTAGACGTAAGATTCTAGATCTTGTTCTTTTTTTTTATCAACTCAAATCTACAAAGCTAAGGAATAAAATCATTAGAGATGAGATAATAACCAAAGCAAGGCAAAAGATCATAATTAATATTTTTAAATTAGAAAAGATTTAAGGAATAAATATTCCTTTCAATCTCCCCATTTTTGTCTTTCTGGACAAAACACATTTTAAATCAAAACAAAACAACTCCCCCTGTATCAAAACTTCCCCTGAATATATAAGCAGAGGTGTTGTCACAGGATGTTGGCAACATCTGTCTACAACACTTCATATCAATAAGCAAAAGTAAAAAGAGAAAGAATCACATCAGAGCATAAACAAAAGAAAAAAATTTTTGATTAAAAGAAAAGCAAAAACTTATCAACAGAAAAAAAAAAAAAACTAAAACTTAACACCAAACAAAACTAAATCAATCAGCTAAAATTGATTGCTCTCAAACGATCCATCATCTTTAGCAGCAGCTTCTTCTTCTTCATGTTCAGCTTATTTACCTTTACCACCATCATCATCTCCCCATTTTTGTACAGAAGAGGAAACTGCATAAAGTAAAGTCTTGTAGTGAGCTTTCAACCCTTCATAATAGGCTAGATGAGCCTTTGCTTGTGTGATCTTCCGCTCAGAATGCAGAAGTTGAGCTTGAATAAAGGCTGTATCCAGATTCTTTGTATTAGATGGAGGAACAAAAATTTCTGGGGCAAGTGAGGTGTTGGAAACATCTGTCACAACACCTGCCGCAACACTTGATTCAGACCAAGGTAGGTCTATCTTCCTATTTCCTCGCAGCAGTGCAAGTGAAATCTTCAGCAGTTCCCCAGCTTCAGTAAGTGTCTCATCATCATCCTTCTCGATCCCTTGAGACTTGAGCATTGAATAGATCAGAGAGGGATATGGTAGCTTCAATGTAGGTTGAGCAAAATCTTCAAAGGTCATGACTGTGTCAAACACCAGTCTTCCATAGTTGAATGCAACTCCAGTGCCAATAGCATACAAGACAGGAGCCTGATGATTTGTGACAACGATAGAATTCCCAAAAGGAATCCGAGTCTTTACAGTCGTCTTGTGTAAAACAGAGTAGAAGGAAGTGAGCTTGGCAGCAGCTAGCTTGTGAGGATGAGCTGGAAAGCTTGTAACCAGTCTACCAGTGAGAACGGAGGTCATCACATCCAAAGATGGCAGCTCAGCATCCTCAACAAAATGAGTCCCCAGAAAACCATTAATAATAGCTGGACTAAACTGGAAAATCTGACCTCTCATGTACACTTTCCCATGTATCGCATATCTTGGATCCCTCAAATTTTCAGTGAGATTGCAGTAGAACTCACGAATAATCTTCTCACTATACGAACCAGCAGTAGTAACAGTGGAGAGCAGGTTTCTTACCACAAAAAATTTAACCATATTCTTAGCTCCATAGCTTTCAGAGTCAATGTTGTGCTCTTCCAGAAATTCTCGGTCAACGCACATATTCCAGGTATCAGCAATATCCTTGGAATAGAAAAATGAAGAGTAGGCTTCACTCAAATTGTACTCTTCTCCCATAGTGTTGTCCAAGGTGTCGGCAACACCTTCCTCAACACCTTCCTCATCTTCTTCAGAGTCATCAGAATCTGACTTGTAGTAGCCCGTAACCAAATCAGTAATTAAGGAATTAATCATAATTACTTGGGTAGAGTTCGGAAGCTCCGAAGGTGAGTTCGGAAGCTCCGATCAGGATCGGAAGCTCCGATCAATATTACGTCAGGCATGACGTGTGGCAAGATCGGAAGCTCCGATCAGGACCGGAAGCTCCGATCACCCCTATCCGGAGTCAACAAGTGATATTTTGACACGTGGCAGATCAGGATCTTCGGAAGCTCCGATGGCAGGATCGGACGTTCTGATCAAGGATCGGAAGTTCCGATCGTTGTCTATAAATAGAAGGTCGAGGCTTCACTTTCATTTGCCAATTCCGAGTTCTCCTTTCCATTCTAGTCCTTTTGGAGCTGTTCTAGTCTTCTTAGGCTTGGTCCGGAGGTCGGCGAGGCGTTCGGTAGTCGTAGCGGAGTTGTGCCCAAGTTCTGGAGGCATCGACATCAAAGGGCTAACGACGGACGAAGGTATAGCTTTTACTTCCTATAAATATTTAGGAGTATGCAATAGCTTAGTTAAGGCTTTTAGAGCACTTTAATGATAGTAGTATCATTTGGCGGTGTATAGCAGACTATAGGCGTGGACCTAGAGTTGGTAGAGCTTGCACTGTTTTGAGGTACGAAAGTACTGTTCGAGATATCCTGACTGAGTATGCATGATTATGTGACTGCATGATTTATATGCCATGATATTATGCTGCATTCATTTGCATCTTGTTGTATCTCTTTCGAGATGTTTGTTAGTAGGGTTGTACCCTATCCTGTTAGTGGAAGGACTTCCATCGATTTGGGTCCGGCGTATCCACGGTTATCTCGATATGGGAGCCACCTCCTGAAGCGACGGCACAGCGTGCTACATACCAGGGCCCGGTCTGTCTCTGTTATCTGATCCTTGACCTCGAGTCTATCGGGAGTTCACTTTGCATGCATGTATACTCATACTCTCGTACTGAGCGTTTTATGCTCACGTCTCGTACTCTGTGTTTTTGGACACCCTATTCCATGGGGAAGGTTTGCGATTGGACGAGGAGGGTGGATCCAGGAGGGGCTAGTCAGTGGTTGACCGGCTAGAGCTTCGTCTAGGTTTTATTTCTGTTGTTTTGAGGTTGATACAGCTATTTGATTTGGTTGTATATTATTTGGATAATTACAGATTCCTTTACTTGGGATTGTATATTGTTTATGGTTTCCGCAGTTTTATTCTGATATCTATTTAATTAAGTTAATTGCATGCCTAAGTTCTGTTAGTAGGTGATCCGGGTAAGGGTCACTACATTTATGGTATCAGAGCGTGCAAAAGAATTCTTGGGATTTAGTCTCATCTTGAGATATTTTTGTAGATGGCAAATCATGACGACCGAAGTTCTCATGGCAGTGTTGGTGGGCGTTGGGGTGATGCCGACCGGGAGCCTCATCGAGAACGGCGTCATCGTCATCATGACGACGAGCGTTTCACTGTGCGTCAATTCTTAGCTATGGGTCCTAAGCCCTTAGTTGGAGGTGAGTCTCCGGAGGATGCGGAGAACTGGTTAGACCCCATGGAGACGACTTTTCAGACTTTCCAATGCACCGAGGAGCAGAAGGTGGAGAACCTTGGCTATCTTTTGGATGGGCGTGCGCGCAGGTGGTGGAGGTTTACTTCTGCACCTTTTGTTGCGGCAAGAGGAGTGGCCACCTGGGCCGAGTTCCACACAGCTTTCCAAAAGCGGTATTTTCCTCCTGCACTCCGTCAGTCAAAGGCAGGCGAGCTACTGAGTCTCCGACAGGGAGCCATGTCTATTGATGAGTATCAGCAGAGGTTCTTTGATCTGCTATCCTATTGCCCTGAGATTGCTGATAGCTCAAAGATGAAGTATAATCTGTTCCTTCAGGGTCTTAACCCTGAGATCTATGACCATGTGGCGGTTGGTGATGACATGTCTTACGAGGGTTTGGTGAGCCGTTGTCACCAGGCGGAGGACAGCATTCGGCGGAACAGGTCTTTCCCTCAGTCGAGGCCTGCTAGTTCTTTGGGTCCCCGTGCCCAAACTTTTAAGAAGTCTGGGTCTTCTTCTTCCTCTGGTTCTGGAGGTGTTGTCCGTTACGGTAAGAAGGACAAGTGTGATCACTGTGAGAAGAACCATCCATCCGACAAGTGCCGCAGAGCTTCTGGAGCTTGTTTCTGTTGTGGAGAGACTGGTCATATCCGGAGGGATTGTCCACTGTCTGGGGGAGGCGGTTCTGGTTCTGGTTTAGGATCAGGTTCTCAGGCCACCGTTCAGCAGAGGTTGCAAGGACAGTCTGCTGGGAGTTCTCATTTGAGGCCACGAGCTTCTGGCCAGGTGTTTTCCCTGAGACATGATCAGGCTGTGGAGGAGAATGAGAAAGTCATCGCAGGTATATTTCTGCTTTATGGTATACCTGCTCTTGTACTTATTGACACTGGTGCATCTCATTCCTTCATTTCTACACGTTTTGTTAAGAGGCATAAGTTACCATGCATTGCACTAGACGTAGTGATGTCTGTTTTTACTCCGACGGGCCAATCTGCTTTGGCTAAGCGTCTAGTGATGAGTTGCCCTTTAGAGTTCGAAGGGAACATTCTGTTAGCAAATCTCATGGTCCTGGCGATGGACGACTTTGATTGCATTCTGGGAATAGATATGTTGACTACCTATCGAGCTTCAGTGGACTGCTATCAGAGATTAGTACGCTTTCATCCGGAGGGGAGTGAGAGTTGGTTTTTCTATGGTGAGGGAGCGCGACCCCCGATGCCTTTGGTATCAGCTTTGAGAGCCTGTCGAGCTCTAGAGTCTGGCAGGGAAGGCTACCTTATCTATGCAGTTGATTTGTCCGCTGAGAGTATTGGGATAGAGAGCATTCCTGTTGTGGATGAATTTCCAGATGTATTTCCTGATGAGATTCCGGGTTTTCCTCCTGCTAGGGAAGTCGAGTTTGGCATAGAGTTGATGCCGGGTACTTCGCCTATTTCTAGAGCACCGTATCGTCTGGCTCCGTCAGAGATGCGTGAGTTGAAGAATCAGCTACAGGATCTTTTGGACAAGGGGTACATTCGTCCTAGTGTATCTCCTTGGGGAGCTCCTGTTCTCTTCGTGAAGAAGAAGGATGGGTCGATGCGGCTGTGCATTGACTATCGGCAGCTGAATCGAGTCACTGTGAAGAACAAGTATCCGTTACCTCGTATTGATGACTTGTTTGATCAGCTGCAGGGCACGTCAGTTTACTCCAAGATTGACTTAAGATCTGGGTATCATCAGTTGAGAGTCCGTGATCAGGACGTAGCCAAGACTGCATTCCGTACTCGCTATGGGCATTACGAGTTCCTAGTGATGCCATTTGGTTTGACTAATGCGCCGGCTATATTCATGGATTTGATGAACCGTGTCTTCAGGGAGTATTTGGACAAGTTTGTCGTGGTCTTTATTGACGACATCTTGGTGTATTCGCGTAATACGGAAGAACATGTTTCTCACTTGCGGTTAGTACTACAGACTCTTCGAGATGAGCAGTTGTACGCCAAGCTGAGCAAGTGTGAGTTCTGGATGGATAGAGTGGTCTTTCTTGGCCATATCATATCTAGGGAAGGGATTTCTGTTGATCCAACCAAGATTGAAGCGGTACTTAATTGGTCGCGTCCGACGACAGTTGCTGAGATCCGTAGTTTTCTGGGTCTAGCAGGGTATTATCGTTGCTTCATTCTGAACTTCTCTCAGTTAGCTCAACCGTTGACGCAGCTTACCCGCAAGGGTGTGGATTTCGAGTGGTCCTCCGAGTGTGAGGAGAATTTCTGTGAGCTTCGACGGCGGTTGACTTCTGCGCCGGTGTTGGCTTTACCGTCCGGATCTAGAGGGTATGTGGTATACACGGATGCTTCTCTTCAGGGGTTAGGTTGTGTCCTGACCCAGAATGGGCATGTGATCGCATACGCTTCTAGACAGCTGAAGCTTCACGAGGACAACTACCCAGTCCATGATTTGGAGTTAGCAGCCATTGTGTTCGCTTTGAAGATCTGGCGTCATTATCTGTATGGCGAGAAATTTGAGATCTTCACCGACCATAAGAGTCTCAAGTATTTGTTCACTCAGGCGGAGTTGAACATGAGGCAGAGACGTTGGATGGACTTACTTAAGGACTATGATTGCGAGATTAAGTATCATCCGGGAGCTGCTAATCTCACCGCTGATGCTTTGAGTCGCAAGGTGCGACTATCCGCACTTCAGACTTGTTCGATGTCTAGTGCGATCAGTGACTGTTGTACTTCAGGTTATACCTTCAAGCATAAGAAAGGTATGCAGAGTATCCAGATGTTTGCGATATTATCTGAGCCAGCCTTGTATTCGCGGATCCGAGATGCTCAGATGTCTGATTCGAAGACCCAGCGTTTAGCTCGTCTAGCTAACGAGGGTAGCTCGTCTGGATTTCATTATCAGTCAGATGGCTTTCTGTGTTTGTATGGTAGGCTTGTGATTCCGCAGGATGAAGAGTTGCGAGAGGAGATTTTGTCTCAGGCGCATCGCACTAAGTTGAGTATTCATCTTGGGAGCAACAAGATGTACAAGGATCTACGTACTCATTTCTGGTGGAAGGGAATGAAACGCAGTGTTTATCAGTTTGTTTTGAGATATTTGGTGTGTCAACAGGTCAAGGCAGAGCACCGACGACCTGGAGGTTTGCTTCACAGTCTGCCTATTCCTGAATGGAAATGGGAGTTTATCACAATGGACTTTGTGACCCATTTGCCGGTATCCCCGAGGAACTGTGATGCTATCTAGGTTGTGGTGGACCGACTCACCAAGTCAGCGCATTTCATTGCCTATAGCCGAGAGTACTCTGTGGATCGCATGGCACGGATGTACATTCAGGAGATAGTTCGACTTCATGGAGTGCCTGTGAGCATTGTCAGCGATCGGCACCCCAGGTTTACTTCTAGATTCTGGGGGAGTGTTCAGCGTGCGATGGGTACTACTCTCAATTTGAGTACAGCCTATCATCCGAAGACCGATGGTCAGTCAGAGCTCACTATCCATACGTTAGAGGATATGCTTAGAGCGTGCGTCATGGATTTTGGTTCAGCCTGGCAGGATCATTTGCCGTTGATCGAGTTCGCTTACAACAACAGCTATCACACTAGTATTGGGATGACACCTTTTGAGGCGTTGTATGAGCGACGTTTTCGTACTCCACTCTTCTGGGAAGAAGTGGGGGAGAGACAGGCTGAGGGACCGAATTTTATCCAGCAGGCGATAGATATTGTTGATCAAATCAAGAAACGGATTAAGGCTGCACAGGATCGTCAGGCCAGTTATGCTAATATCAAGCGTAGGCCCTTGCAGTTCGAGGTCGGGGAAAAAGTGTTTCTGAGAGTGTCACCTTTCCGCAAGATTCTCAGATTTGTCCTTAAGGTCAAGTTGTCTCCCAGATTTATCGGTCCGTTTGAGATCTTGGAGAGCATTGGCGATTTGGCTTATCGACTAGCATTGCCACCGCATCTATCCAGTATTCACGACGTGTTCCACGTATCTCTGCTGCGACGGTATGTGGCGGATGAATCTCATATTCTGCAGCGGTCTGAGGTTCAGGTAGACAAGGATTTGACTTATGTTGAGAAACCTCTTCGTATCCTGGATTATAAGGATAAGGTTTTACGGAACAAAGTCATTCCTTTGGTTTTAGTTCAGTGGCAGCGCCGAGGCACTGAGGAAGCTACTTGGGAGCTTGAGGACAGGATGCGTAAAGACCATCCTGAGTTGTTTTGATTTCATTCTTTAAGTTGTATTCAGTTGCAAACTCTGTGATCGATTGATTTGAATAAAGAATGTTTCTGATTTCTGTATTTGCTTTCGGTACTTAAGATCTGATTTCGAGGACGAAATATCTTAAGTGGGGGAGAATGTAGTAGCCCGTAACCAAATCAGTAATTAAGGAATTAATCATAATTACTTGTGTAGAGTTCGGAAGCTCCGAAGGTGAGTTCGGAAGCTTCGATCAGGATCGGAAGCTCCGAACAGGATCGGAAGCTCCGATCAATATTACGTCAGGCATGACGTGTGGCAAGATCGGAAGCTCCGATCAGGACCGGAAGCTCCGATCACCCCTATCTGGAGTCAACAAGTGATATTTTGACACGTGGCAGATCAGGATCTTCGGAAGCTCCGATGGCAGGATCGGACGTTCCGATCGAGGTTCGGACGTTCCGATCAAGGATCGGAAGTTCCGATCGTTGTCTATAAATAGAAGGTCGAGGCTTCACTTTCATTTGCCAATTCCGAGTTCTCCTTTCCATTCTAGTCCTTTTGGAGCTGTTCTAGTCTTCTTAGGCTTGGTCTGGAGGTCGGCGAGGCGTTTGGTAGTCGTAGCGGAGTTGTGCCCAAGTTCTGGAGGCATCGACATCAAAGGGCTAACGACGGACGAAGGTATAGCTTTTACTTCCTATAAATATTTAGGAGTATGCAATAGCTTAGTTAAGGCTTTTAGAGCACTTTAATGATAGTAGTATCATTTGGCAGTGTAGAGCAGACTATAGGCGTGGACCTAGAGTTGGTAGAGCTTGCACTGTTTTGAGGTACGAAAGTACTGTTCGAGATATCCTGACTGAGTATGCATGTATTATGTGACTGCATGATTTAGATGCCATGATATTATGCTGCATTCATTTGCATCTTGCTGTATCTCTTTCGAGATGTCTGTTAGTAGGGTTGTACCCTATCCTGTTAGTGGAAGGACTTCCATCGATTTGGGTCCAGCGTATCCACGGTTATCTCGGTATGGGAGCCACCTCCTGAAGCGACGGCACAGCGTGCTACATACCAGGGCCCGGTCTGTCTCTGTTATCTGATCCTTGACCTCGAGTCTATAGGGAGTTCACTTTGCATGCATGTATACTCATACTCTCGTACTGAGCGTTTTATGCTCACGTCTCGTACTCTGTGTTTCTGGACACCCTATTCCATGGGGGCAGGTTTGCGATTGGACGAGGAGGGTGGATCCAGGAGGGGCTAGTCAGTGGTTGACCGGCGGGAGCTTCGTCTAGGTTTTATTTCTGTTGTTTTGAGGTTGATACAGCTATTCGATTTGGTTGTATATTATTTGGATAATTACAGATTCCTTTACTTGGGATTGTATATTGTTTATGATTTCCGCAGTTTTATTCTGATATCTGTTTAATTAAGTTAATTTCATGCCTAAGTTCTGTTAGTAGGTGATCCGGGTAAGGGTCACTACATGACTCTTCTTTCAGATCTTTCTCAACATCTGAGTCTTCACTAGAGTCAGTGCTGGAACTATCAGAGGAGTGTGGTCGGTTATCAGAAAATTCTTGAATCATTTCCTCGTCTGGTTCATCATCAGATTCAAATGCGGGAACAGAACCTGTGGGCTTCTCACCTTTTTACTTCTTCATTCCAGCCATGAACTTGGCTATTGAAGCTTCCTCGTCATCAGAAAACACAAAAGGAGCAACCGTGGTGGTCTCCTCAACAACAGGCACAGTTGCAGATGCATCTTTCTCAGTATAAACATAAGATGGAATCTCTGACTTAGTAGATTCCTCAACAGACGGTAAATCTTCCTTTGATTCTTCTTCTGACACAAAGGGAACTGGAATGGTTGGAACAGATGGTTCCATTGCACTAGTTTTGCCTCTTTTTCAATGCACCAATTTTTAATCCTAATGATCACTTGCATCAGCAGAGGAGTACTCGGTGTCCACCAGAGAGGGTCTTGATAATTGACCTTTTCCGCGAAATCTTTTAGATGCGGTGTAGTCTGCATTGTATCCGGCTTGGCGCTTGGATCGGCGAGTCAAGGGTTTCGTGGGAAACACCTTGTTTAGCATGGACATGTCAGGAAAGTTTTCCACGTCAATGGCATTACCAGGCTCTCCTGGATAAATGGAGTCCAGGGGCACAGGTTCCTCAACAGCTGGAACCAACGCTTGGTCTAACACAGGGTATGGTGAAGGAGGTGTTGTGACACCTTCAGCAGCATCCTCTGTAAATCCAATCTCAAACGGATGTCGTGAGAATCAAATCTCTTTCCTGCCATTAAAATATTGTGAACAGTGAAAACTTTAGGGCAGACGAAGGATCAAAACAGGGGTAAAAGGAATATGAGGAATTCGAAGGCTCAAGATGGTAAGAATATATTGCCGAAAACATATATACACCCAAATAAATACTAATACACTCAAAATTTCCTATTCTCAATCGGATTTACTGCCCCTATAACGGTAAATAAATCCCCAACGATAACAATCCTATTTAAATTAGGAAAGATATCTTTCCGATTTTTAGCAATAATCTCGGTCCAAATATTTCACCAAAAATTTCAAATTAAACTCCTCATTGAAATATAACACCACTGAAACAAAATCCAATCACATTCAATTCAAAATCAGTGGATAAGGCAAAAATTCAAAATTTTGTTCGATCAGAATTTCTAACCTTTCAGCCAAAAATATTTACAAATATGCATGTCCTAATTATGTCTAAACAAAAATGAGACATAAAAATAAAATGCATTCATATGCAAAAATTATATGTTGACAAATGAGGTGTTTTCAACGATGTTGGCAACATCTACCAGCAACACTTCAGGATTCAGAAAGATTTTGGTATCCAATTCATTATTGCAGAAGTGGTAGCCTGTACACTAAAGGAAACGATCTTTAAAGGACCTCTTTATGTAGATTTTTCCATTTTCTTCTGATTCTTCAATCAAATTTGATGATTGAATTGATTACGTTTTACCAAATTGATAATTTGAGTTTCTGATGTTGCTATCACTTTTTACTTGGGAAAAGATCATGGAATACACGAACATCCTTTCACTACTCTGTGATTTAGTCAGAACTTATTTTCAATTAAATCTCATTAAACTGTAAAACTTTTTGCAAAGAATCCTGAGTGAAAACTAGTTAATGGTTACACAGTATTAAACATGTCACAAAACAAAGTGAATGCATGCATGCAATATGCCTAATATCTTAAAAATGCACATGCATGAAAAGATGTTTTCACAGGGTGTTGGAAACACTCCTGACAACATCTCATTTCTGTCTATAATGCACACATACTGAAAGACATCCTTAGACTGGAGAATCTCTCAAAATCCAAAGATTTTGTGAATATATCAGCTAATTGGTTATTGGTTCCAACAAACTCAATTAAGATCATTCTTTTCTCGACCAAATATCGAATGAAATGATGTCTAATGTCAATGTGTTTTGTTCGAGAGTGTTGTACTAGATTTTTGGATATATCAATGGCACTAGAATTATCATGGTACACAATAGGAGTATCACTCTTAACTTCATAATCATTCAGCATTTGATTCATCCGTAGGAGTTGTGAGCAACAACTACCTACGACGACATATTCAGACTCGGCAGTAGAAAGTGAGACACAATTTTGTTTCTTACTATACCATGACACTAAGTTATTCCCCAAGTAGAAACATCCTCCCGAAGTGCTCTTTCTCTCATCTAAATCTCCAGCCCAATCAGCATCATTAAGCCCTACCAAATTCGAATTGATTTCTTTAGTGTACCACAAACCCAAATTCAAAGTTCCTGCCACATATTTCAGTATACGTTTCACCGCCTTTAAATGAGTAACTTTTGGGTTAGACTGGTATCTAGCACACAGACAAACACTATACATAATATCAGGTCTAGTAGCACTCAAATACAAAAGACTATCAATCATGCTTATGTAGAGGGTGTTTTCAACACCTTCGGCAACATCCTCCCTAGACAGTTTTTCATTAGACCTCATAGGTGTACGCATGTGTTTAGTGTTGTCATTCAGAAATTTTTTCACCAAATTTTTAGCATACTTGCTTTGGCACAGAAATATACCATCATGCATTTGTTTCACTTGCAATCCCAAAAAATAGGTTAACTCACCAACCATGCTCATCTCAAATGTAGAAGACATGCACTTCACAAAATCATCAACAAGTTTATCATATGAAGCACAAAAGATTATATCATCTACATAAACTTGGCAGATTAAAATATTACCTTGAGACTTTTGCACAAATAAAGTCTTATCAACTTCACCTCTTTTGAAGCCAATATTGAGCAAGTACTCGGTTAATCTTCCATACCATGCACATGGTGCTTGCTTCAATCCATACAATGCCTTTTTAAATTTATACACATAATCAAGATGATTTGGATCCTCAAACCCTTTAGGTTGTTTCACATAAACTTATTTATTTAGGATCCCATTCAAAAAGGAACTTTTTACATCCATTTGAAAAAGTTTCATTATCATATTACATAAAATAGCAAGTAGAAGTCGGACTGACTCAATGCGGGCTACAGGAGCAAAGGTTTCATCAAAATCCACCCCCTCAACCTGTGTATACCCTTGCGCTACCAACCTAGCTTTATTTCTTATAATGTTTCCTGACTCATCGGTTTTATTCTTGAAAATTCATTTAGTTCCTATAACATTACCATGAGCTGGACACGGTACTAAGTACCAAACATCATTTCTAACAAATTGTTCTAACTCTTCATGCATAGCATTGACCCAAAATTCATCTTTTATTGCTTCTTAAACCTTTTTGGGTTCAATGTTTGATACAAAACAAAAAAATCTTACCTGAGAATACGTGGAGCTCATGCACATCAACCCTGCCATCTTTCGATAATCCACTTTCTCTTTCCTTCGAGTTTGCATGTTTCCATGTACATCTCCAATGACTTGTGAGGTTGGATGGTTCTTCTAAATTTTGTTTGGAATATTCTTTCCAACTTCATTCACCTCACTGTCCTCGTCATTAATCTCATCAGTAAGTTGTCCATCTTTTGTTTCTGGAATTTCTGTAGAAGATGTTGTTAGAGGTGTTATAACATCTTGGACATCATCTAAATTTTCAGAATTATCAAGCAGATCATCAACTTCATCCTCAGTTTTTTTCTTTTTTAGATCTGCAAAATCATCAAATACAACATTAATAGACTCAAAAATAGTTCTAGTTCTCAAGTTGTACATCCTATAGGCTCGGCTATTTGATGAATATCCCAAAAACAAACACTTATCACTCTTTGCATCAAACTTAGCAAGATGATTCAAAACGTGGCATACACATCCAAAAACATAAAAATATTTAAGGTTTGGCCTCTTTCCATGAGAATTTCATAGGATGTCATAGTAGTACCATTCCTTAAATAAACTCTATTTGAAATATGACATGCGGTATTCAATGCTTCAGCCCAAAAATGTTTTGAGATGTTTTTCAAAATTAACATCACTCTTGCCATTTCTTGCAAAGTCCTATTTTTCCTTTTAGCAATTCCATTTTGTTGTGGAGTTTTAGGAGCAGAAAATTCATGAGAAATGCTTTTTTATCACACAAACTTACAAAAGAAGAATTTTCGAACTCCTTACCATGATCAGTACGAATCCGGATTACCTTCAGATTGTGGAGATTCGAAATCTTAGTGAGCAGTTTCTTGAAGACCTCAAATGTGTCTGATTTTTCTCTCAAAAAATTCACCCAAGTATATCATGAAAAATCATCCACACAAACAAAAGAATATTTCTTACCACCAAAGCTTTCAACATTCATTGGACCCATCAAGTCTATATGTATTATCTCAAGGCAGTGTGTTGTCACAGATGTTCGCAATATCTCATGTGACACCCTAGTCTGCTTCCCTTTTTTACATGCTTCGCACACAAATGGAATACAAGATTTTAAGTTAGGCATACCTCTAACAACATCTAACTTACTCAAATTCTTTAGTGTATTTTATTTGAATGACCCAATTTTTATGTCATAGGTCAAATTCAGTCAATTTTGTGTGCCTACAAGCCATCTCTTCTCCAAGATGATAGAAATTGTTGGATGATCTAGTACCTCTCATGAAACACAAATTTGAATAATCAAAAACTTTGCATGCATTCTTATTAAATTGAACATGTAAATTCTCATTACAAAGTTGGCTAATGCTTATTAGATTTGCGGTAAGTCCTTCAACATGAAGCACATTGCAAATCTTAGGTAAGCCAGCAACATTTATTGTGCCTTTTCCAACAATATTTCCCTTTGAACCTCCTCCATACGTCACTCTCCCACTCTTTTGCTCAATGTAATCAGTGAGAAACTTCATGGAACCTGTCATATTGCGTGAGCTACCGCTATCAAAGTATCATGTACCTGAAACATTAGTTTTCAAAGCAGTATAAATCATATAACAGTGAATATCAGCTTTTGGTATCCAAAATTTTCTTCCAGTGCATCTCTTCTTTGGAATGTTATGGAAGGATGTTGGAAACACCTTAGATGCAGACTTCATCCAATAATATTCCTGCAGTTTAAAACAGTATGGTTTGATATGACCAGGTCTATGATAGTAGTGACAAATATACTTACGTTTCCTTCTAGGCTTTGAAGGAATAGTAGGTGGTGGCTTTGGTTTTGGAGGATCAGTTGGAGTGGCCTTTTTTGTTGAGCTTTCTGTATAGCTGCTTTCCTTTACAAACACTGGGACTTTTGAACTTTCAGCAACCTCAAATTTGCTGTTTTCAAAACCTAAACAAGTCGTATCATCTCTTCCCATCATGAGTAGAGAATCAAGCTTGGTAGTGCTTGAATTAAACTTGGCCAATGTAGCTTTTGTTTTTCCGAGTTCTTCCTTCACCTTACTTAATTTCATGTCTTTCTTACTCAGCAT
This sequence comes from Henckelia pumila, assembly GCF_033568475.1. Lineage (NCBI taxonomy): Eukaryota > Viridiplantae > Streptophyta > Magnoliopsida > Lamiales > Gesneriaceae > Henckelia > Henckelia pumila. The sequence continues at coordinate 41,904,816 of NC_133120.1, forward strand.
AACTTCAAGCCTTGACACATCAACCTTTAAATCAAAATTTTCTTTTGAAAGAATAGTATTTATCTTATTTCTTTCAATCCAGTCAGCATGTAGTTCTTCAAACATTGTCCGATCTTCTTCCATGGATATTGTCTCATCACCTGAATCATTATTACATACATTATCAGTAATGGAAGAATTTAAACAGATTGACCTTCGGAAGGTGTTACGACCAGGTGCGGCAACACCTAAAGGATTGACTTGAAACTTCTTTTTGCTTTCCATTAGGGCAGATAAGGCAGTGTGGCTTTCTTCATCTTCATCAGACTCCTCATCACTCAAGGATGTATTCATTCCTTTCCTAAGCGTGTTAGCACACTCATTGGCATAATGTCCAAAACCTTGACATGCATGACACTGTACCGTGTCTAACTTCTTGGGAACTGACTTCTTCTTCCCTTCCAACATCAGCCGAGGCTTAGGAGTATCATTAGGTTTCCTTGGTGAATTTTTTGGTCCAGTAATTCTCAAAGGCTTGTTAGGAAACATTGGAGCCTTGAGTTTTTTATCCGTATTTCTGGTCTCTTTCATCTTCTTCAGATAATCATTGAATTTCTTCGTTATGAGTGAGATCGAATCATCCTCTAAATCAGACTGATGAAGTTCTTGGTGGAATTTAACATACTTCTCGTATGAGGGATTTGAAGCTTGAAGTGCTATTGATTTTCCTTTATCCTTCTCTTGTGTTGTAGAGGTCATCTCAAATACTTGAAGGATACTAATCAGTTCAGTCATCTTCATCTTTGAGGTGCCTTTTACCTCTTCAAGCCCCCAAATATTCCTATTGAATCTCTTTGGCAAAGACTGAAGAACTTTGTTCATCATATTCTCACTAGAAATAAGTCCTCCAAGAGCAAACACCTCTGTAACTATCTCCCTAAGTCTCTTATCATAATCAGCAATAGTCTTATTCTCATCCATCCTGATATTCTCAAATTTTGTGTTTAGAAATCTCAGTATTGTTCTTCTCACACTATCAGTTCCTTCACAGTGTTCTTGAAGAGCTTCCCACGCATCCTTGGCAACAATGCAGTCAGCTATGAGTCCAAACATTCTCATGTCCACAGATGAAAAAATTGCATTGATTGCTTTAGCATTATAGCTCGAGCTTTGCATTTCCTCAGCTGTCCAAGTTGCTTCTGGCTTGGTAATGTATTCTTCTTCTTGATCTAGCATATTTGGCGGAGTCCAACCAGTCATAATACTTTGCCAAGCACGAACATCCATCGCTTTGATTGTATATCGCATCCTTGTCTTCCACAATGCATAATTCGTGTCATCAAGAACCGGAGGTTTCAAAAACGCGTTCGCAACAGTAGATGAGTTCATCTGAATCTCTGCAATAAAATAAACAAACCAGGATCAGTTCTTAGTGTATCAAGAACCTGGCTCTGATGCCACTTGTAAGGGAATTAGGAATGCACATAAACAGTTTGTGGTATTGTCACAAGGTGCTGAAAACACATTCAATAACACCTTGAATAGTACACAGCGGAAAATAATTAAAGCGTGAATAAAATAAATTAGCTAGCAACCACTAAAATATACTCAAGAATAATTAAGAAAGAGTATAAAATACTCTTACAGTGCCTCAGGGCAAAACTTTCACTAGAAAAAATAATCAAAGAGTTTTACAAACCTTAAAACTAGTGATTATTGTAAAATTCAATTTCCTCAAAACATGAGAAAATAAACCATAAAAACAACTCCTAAAATTCTATATGAAATAGAATAAATAAAGTAGAGTAAGGAGTTGATTTCTTGATGCCAAAACACACGATCCACGAGAGCAACACAAATCAATCTTCAATGCTCTCAAAACTTCCACGGCATCAAGTGAACACGACCGATACGAGCCTTTGAAAATCTTCTGAATTCTTCTTAACTTGTACGTCAGTAAAGCTCTTGGAAAAACTCACACGGTCGTCTTTTTCTCAAAGTCTTCACATCTAATAAATAAGGCTAAAGAATCCTTCCTTGTAGATGTTTCCTTGTAGACGTAGGATTCTAGATCTTGTTCCTTTTTTATCAACTCAAATCTACAAAGCTAAGGAATAAAATCATTAGAGATGAGATAATAAATATTACAATAAGATTAATCATATCTCAAATCTAAATAACTAAGCAAATAGACGATTTAAAATTTATGGCCAAAGAAAGGCAAAAGATCATAATTAATCTTTTTAAATTAAAAAAAATTTAAGGAATAAATATTCCTTTCAATAGTTTTTGGAGGCATCACCTGACAAACAAAGATACTCTACATCGACGATAAAAGTCACAAAATTTGAATATTTCTAAACTTTTTTAAAGGTTTTAGAAGTCAGTTTTAATATCACATTATTTTTATACATGGTATCTAATACAATTGTATGAAACAGTTCTTGATCTAATTCTGATATCGAATTCAAACATGCCAATTATTAAGTAGTTCTAAATTAAATCGGACCAAATCTGGATTAGTTATTTGTTGATTCGACACGCTAACCATGCTTAAACAATTCCCATTTCGCAGTACGTGATAGCATCTTTTTTTTTTTATAAATAAAAATAAATATAATAACAATAATATTTAATAAAAATATTAAAAATAATTATTAAAAAAGTCAGAAAATCCGAAAGTGATATCATCTTTTTTTACGGTAATAATTGAAACTCATATTGGGAGCGAGTCTATGCTAAAAGTCTGCGATTTTGTCAAGTTACATGATCCATCTATAATTTTTGTTGTAAAACGAGATGTTCGCACACATATCTTATACAAAGACATTGAAAAATTCTGAACTTTTAGTGCAACATTGGCTCACTCCATATTGATTTATTCGATACTATCCCTTTTATAGGCATTGTTTGCATGGGATCTAAGAGTTCATATTTTTTAGAGACAAGATGTTCAATGCGGCTCATATTTTTTGCAGGCGAGATGTTTATTTTTGTAGGCGAGATGTTAATCTCACTTGAATATGAACATCTGATTTGAAAAAAAAATATATCTATTGAATGACATATGAATAACTCGTCTAAAAAAAATAAAATAAAATAAATATTGGAGTAACCTGGAGGGTAGCATAAACGAGGCCCCCATATTTGCCATATTTGGTGCATGACATTTGATTGACAGGACAAGTCTGAAAAGAACAACTCCCCATTATTACAACAACAAATTCCCATTGCTCATTATTATTATTATTATTGTTCATTTCTTTGAGGCAAAAAAAGAAAATCGAGAAACGTTAATGGAAGAAAATGGAAGCTGGAAAATGGAGGAGGAACCAGCTGATTCGAAACACCAAGAACACCTCCACTATGTTCGCTTGAAAATTAAGTGTAACAAGGTATACGTATCTTTTTCTTTCTATGTATTACACTCATTTTTTTAAAAAAAATTCGATGAATCAAATGTTCTTCTCGAATTTTTTTTTTTTCACATGCTTAAAAATTAAAATCAAGTCTTTTTCTTGAAGAAATCCCATTTTCTTTGTTTTCCAAGCAATTATTTAAAAAAAAAATTAAAATCTTTAATTATTTCACGGTTCTATTTAAGGTCTAAACAGCGGCATTAGCTTGAAAGTTAGTTCGACCAACTCAGGTTTTCATTGCTCAATTTGAATTTTTCTTTGCATCCTTAAAATCGAGTATTTTTCTTGAAAGAAATTCCATTTTCTTAGTTTTCCGAACAATTATTTCTATTTTTTTTAAAAAAAAATCTTTAATTATTTCACGGTTCTGTTTGAGGTTTAAATCAGTAGTATAGCTTGAAAGATAGTTCGATCAACTCAGGTTTTTATTGCTTAATTTGATTTTTTCTTTGTATGCTGAAAATAAAGTACCTTTCTTGAGGAAATCCCATTTTCTTGGTTTTCCAAACTATTTGTTCTTTTAATTTTAAAACCATTCATTATTTGAGTTATTTTGGTTTGGATGGTTATGTTTTGAGGTTTAAATCAGTACTGTAAGCTTGTGAATGAACTTGAGCCCTCGTAATTAATCAGAATTTTCCCCCCAAATTCTCCATTATTTTTTTCCAAAAGAAAAGAAAAACAACAAAATAGAAACTCTTACACCTCATTTTTTGATAAAAAGAAAATTATACCATGTCATTGTAAGCTTGAGAATGAACTTGAGCCCTCGTAATTAATCAGAATTTTCCCCCCAAATTCTCCATTATTTTTTTCCAAAAGAAAAGAAAAACAACAAAATAGAAACTCTTACACCTCATTTTTTGATAAAAAGAAAATTATACCATGTCATTGTATTTTCCACAAAAGTTGCTCTTTATAAATAAAAGTATATTTTGCTTTGAAGTTTAATGTATCGCGTGCCAAGATTTACTAGTTGACATTGTTCTAACTATCACCTAGGATGGGATAGAGAGGTTCTATATGATCAAACGTAACTGCAGAGTGAAGAAGCTCTTGCTTGATTACTGTAAGCTTACTTCAATCAATTTCCGTTCCACTCGATTTGTGATCAATCATCGCGCTTTCTCCATGGATAAAACTCCAAATCAGGTGATCGAATGGTTCATCTTCGCATTTTTGTGGTTATCTTCTGCGTGTGGTTGTGCAACAGATAAATTTCTTCGATCGGACTATGATGTTGCGATGCTATTACTTACCCGACAATATCGTGAATTTTGTTTCAGCTTGGTTTGGATGATAACGATCAAATCGATGCATTGATCGACGGAAATGGTGCTTGATGGATTGGACTGAGAAGCTCGTGAAAGAACTGTGGGGAGCAAATGCAATGGTCAATCTAGTGGAATATTAGGCAGTGTAGTTTCTTCTTATCCTAAGACTCTTTTGGGTACTTTATTGAGGCAAATCTAGCAATGCCCTTTTGTCACTTGTATTGCCTTCACATTCTAGCAAGTGCATGGATGATATTTGTTAACATATTTTAAACTTTTTGTCCTTCTAATTGCAAAATCTTTTGTAAGATACCATGAAAAAAAGGTTGTCATCTTTATGCTCGCATAAAATCTGACTCGATACACTTCGCCACTGAGGAGATGGGTAAACATGCGAAGCTGGGCAGCTAGCGGAGTTCCAAACCAGACTCAGCATGTTACATGGGGGTTTTTCGCGCTTTTAGATTTTCATGAAAGATGCTAATGCAATTCCCTTTCGGCATTAAATTCAAGAGATCCAAAAAACTTTTCCGATCAGAGGACACTACATGATTAACCAAAAAAAATTGCCTGGAGGATTCATGTGATAACCAGGAGAATAATCCCAATAAGTGAAATTACCAGGTATGTTTCAAATTCTTGAAACGCTCGAGAGCAATAATCAAGTCAGACAAGTAAGCATCCATTCGTTTCAAAAATTAGAGGCCATCCCCAATATAGTGTGTACTCAAGCGGGTAGTTGGAGTTTTACGTTGTTCTTCAAGCTAGAACGGTGAAATGAGAACAAAGATTGAGTGAGGAAACGAAATGAGAGCTAAGATACACGGCGGTGAAGGAAAAAAGCTTACCTTTGGAAGTAATAGTAAAAGAAATCGGCATACAGCAGAGTCTGAACAAGACCTGAAATCCAGGCTGCGGAAGAGAACCAGTGAGCTATATTTCGTATTAGTTTTATCATAGAAGTACAAGATTTTTATTTTTCAACAAATGCGAACATATGTATATTGTAGAACAACGTGGCAGGCCTCTGAAGAAACATTATCGAAACACGAGCAGGTGTGTGTGTGTAGATTTAAAGAGATAAGAGTGACATACTTATCCAGTGGACAAAGTGTGGCTCGGTGAAGAAGCGATAAATCCAGTTCAAAATGTATAGAGCCCGATACGCACTGCGAATAGAAAGCAAGATACGAAGAGTTTTAGCAGATTTAGAATGTTACCAGTCTTAATTTCCTAAAAAAGTAGCCTATTAACAAGTAAAATACCAAGAAACGTGGATGATGGCTCCTTCAACATTAAAATTAAATTATTATTATTATTTTTTTTTAAGAAACTTTAATTCATAATATGACCTGTTGCCAAACACCTTTCGAGGTACCTGGGCAATGGCATGAAGTAGTGCCACTGGTATTTCCAAAAACATTTCTTCTCATAACGATTGTTGATAAATCATAAAAATTTTATTGAGTGACCTATTTTCTAGCAAGAATAGGGAGGTAGTGTGCTTTGGAATTTGGAAATCAATATTCCTTAAAACTTGGAACTTCAAAAGAGAGATTGTTTAGTTTATCTTTCAAAAAAAAATTTAGCATCATCTTGTAAACTAAATGATGAAAAACCAATTTCTGTAGCACATTTTGCAATGGAGATTATACGATTTTTCTGGTAATGTGTCTCTCTGCCCCTCCAAAATCCATTGAACGAAATCCTGGGTCTCCATCCTTGCTTCTTCCCGACATTTCTAGGTTCAGTCTTTTTTTGTTCATGGTTCCTACACTATACTTAAGTTTGGGATGTAGAATTTCAAGAAGCATAAATGGACGCTTTGATATTAAGCTAACTCTAACACGGCTAACATCTTAACGAATAAAAATGGAAAATTGAAAACTTAAATGGATAAAGCACAAACATTCATACACATGACAAACAGAATCGTGAAATCAATAACTAAGAACTGGGCATAGTGGAAGCGGAAAAAACACCACTAGGCCCAATTAGCACGAAGAGAAATCTCTCCGGCAAAACACCAATTCCTATCAAATTCAAAATGAAAATTATCTTTAGTTCATAAGATTTAAAATACGAAATAAGAAAATTACCCGAGAAGAAAAACGTATTGCCCAGTCAAGTTGTCGATATTTCTGGTTCTCTGCAGCAAAACCAGCTGAGGAAGAATGGCAACAGCTTCCAAGTACAAGGAAAATGCCCACAATATCTGTATATCAAAATATTCAGACACCATAACTTAAATAAAATCAAGATATGTAGCAGCCATAAGAAAAAAGTTAAAAGAGTACCAGTACCTCTCTGAAGGTAAACTTCTCATGTATGATCAAAGCTAAGACCAAACATGGCAGCAGTAGAAAATAGTGGCGAAATGTGTCCTGGTCTTTGTCGTAGGATCGGCGGACAATCTTGTGCTTCCTAATGTACCAAACAATAGAAAAAGAGCTTCCGAGAAATATTAATTTCATAAGAGTATTATATATGGAAACAAATTTTGTAAATAGATCCAAGTAGCGAGTGGCAAACACAATAGCGTAGAGCTCTTGTGTCTTCAGAGAAATGCCTGCATCATAAAGATGGAGCCAATATCAACCCAGATGAACAGAAAACCGAGATGCTATGATGGGGCTGACAATAATCAAAATAAAATGATAAAATGATATAGAAGAAAAACAATATTTTTTTAATTAAGGAAAAATCAAAATTAAACGAAAATTATATTGAAGGAATAAAACTCATTTCACCACAGGAAAAAATGTAAATCACCCCATTCCACTGGTCAGTTATCAACAGAAACACATAATATTAGGCTACATGATAAATAGCAGAGACCAAAGTTCAATTTTTTCTTAGATGCGCCTCTCCAACTTCTAAGACATTCTAAAATTGCACTTGTGATGCCTATATGGGATTGCGACGAAATTCACGAACAACCAAGATATTCCATGTTCCATTCCATATGCAACCTAAATTTATTTATTTTACAGGAACTAAAATCATTCGCACAAACTCAGAAAAATACAGGGTAAATTACTGGTTATCATTTATCGGATTATCGGCTCATACACAAGTTATTCTCCACCATCATAAATAACTTGTCAAAGCCAAACTTAAAGTTCCCAAATAAAGCCAATCCCTAATCTCTAGCACTTGCCACAACCTTATTAACATCAAACTCATTTCACATTTGACCTATACAATTGCCCGCAACCATGAAACTATGAACTCGAAGACCAACCTCAAAAGATCACCTAGCACCACCAAAAACACATTTTCCTCACATGGGCAAAATGCAACACAGATGATAAAATCACTATGATACCCACCATTACCCTAATTGAAAATCAAAAGCATCAACCATAGATAGCATTATTAAGATTCCACACCTCAACACACAAACACATAGATACATTCCTATCACTCCATCAGAGTAGCAGAAATTAGAAGATAATAGGTTTAAATTGGCCTTGAATCAATAAAAATCAAATCTTTCTTGGATCTTGGCACAGCAAAGGAAGCAGAACAAGAGATGAGAAACATACATACCAGCACAGGATTTGATAGTGTGAATCTTGAGAAGCAAAACAAGGATACTTGCCAGATGGGTCAAGTCCCCTGCTAACCTAAATATATTCATTCTTCCCCCTTGTCTCCTCGCTCACTTCTATAGATAAACCGAAAAATTCAAATATTTCAAGAGCCCACAAACACAGATCTGTGCAGAATTCCTTCACTGTACTCTATATCTTTCTGGGTTGATCCAAACAACGAACAGGGAATGAAAATGGATTGCTACTCCTTTTTTACGCTTCCGTTTAATTCCTCATCGAGAGGAAGGAAAGAACAGTGATGGTGACTGTAAAATTTGTGACGCGTGTTGGGGAGTCGGGCAAAACGTGTCTCACCCAATCGCATCGAAGGTTTGAGTCATGCAAGAATTTAGGGTTTATTTTTCCCCAAAAAGAATTGTGTGTTGGCTTCTGAGTTCTGATTTAGGAAGATACCATGGGAGCATTATCTGTAATCATGCTGTAAAATATTGATTGATTTTTTTTTTTCATAATATTCGATTAAATTTTATTTATTATCTCATGAGAGTATATCAATTTATCATGCATTTTTCATCATTTGAGATAATCCATGCCTAAAATGTGATTACATGTTATTTTATTTTATTTTTTGTTTTGGAAATCACAGTCACTATCCTTGGAGTATGTACTGTGTTTGGTATTTAACGCATTCATTTTACATTTTATTATTATATTATTTGATAAAATATTTGATTGACCATCCACACAAGTAGCTTTCCATGTTTTTTTTTTAAAAAAAAAATAGAACATTCTATTAATTAACTCAAACAATTCTTGGAAACAATATCACATAACCAGCTAGGTATATATCCAGTTAGCCATTCTAAATTCAACAAAGCACGTTTAGCCAAACAAGTATGGCGGATTATTCAATCACTTAACTCAGTGATGACCCATATTCTCAAAAGGAAGATATTTTCGACACAAAGATATTATGGAGGTTGAGTTAGGGTTCAATCAGGGGCAGTCCAAAGAAAAATGAGGCCCTAAAGGAAGATTAAAATAAGAGTTTTTTACTTTAATTTAAAAGGAAAGTTGATATTTACAATCCATTTTTTGTTATTTGCACTTTATTTGTAAATAAATTTGTAATTCATTCTACACAAGAAGTGGAGTGTAGGTAACACAAAATGGAATGTAAATATCAACTCTCATTTAAAAAAATCAAATATAATCGAGTTCTACGAAATTATCTTCATATTTTGTGAATATAGTTATGAAATTATACAAAAAACAAATCGCATTGAATCATCAAAACTCACAATTTAAGTGCTAATTTAATTTAAAAGAAGTTATTTTAGCCATTCAAAGATAAATTAAATAAAAGTCCCAATTTTCAAAATTAATTTTCGAAATTCATACCTTCAATCCATAAATTTTCAACCACGACATGAAATTAACTACAAATATTAAAATCTAACATTAAATCCAAATTAAATTAAACGAGTCATAAGTCAAATTTTAACGCACACAAAGGTCGAGAAGAAATTGGTCGAACATATGAGAAGATACGATATTCTCTCCTAGGTTTTCTGGAAAACCCTAGTGGGAGCCGCTATCTTGGATCTTGCAAGTTATACACTCGATCGTTCCCACGATCTAGGTGGTGGTTACATTATCAATCATGGAAACAGATGATATCAGCCGCTTGGTGGGAGAGATGAGACTATCACATATAGATGACAGCCAACGAGTACTGCTTGACGAGGAAGCCCTAGAGTTTGGTGCGGATAGGGCTGGGAGTTGCCTTGTGGAAAAAGTACTATCCACGAACGCCATCAATCGCGATGCATTTCGGCTGCAGATGCCATGAATATTGCAAGAAATCCACAAAATCGATATTGAGGTAGCGGGATCCAATATTTTTGTCCTCGATTTTAAATCACTTGTGGATCGTACAAGAATTCTACGGGAAGGACCATGGAATTTTTTAAATAATCTGGTGGTGTTCCCTGAATTGGAAGAATTTGTCGCCCCATGCAATCACAGGTTTGATAATATTATACTTTGGGTTAAATTCCATAACATTCCTATTGAGTTCATGAATGAGAAAACTCTGAACCAGATTGGGTCATGAATTGGAAATATTTTGGATATAGATGCAGGTGCAAATGAAAACTTCCTTAGTCGTTTTGCAAGAATAAGGTTAAGAATATCTATTCAAGAGCCACTCAAACAATGTATTGAGGCAAAGGTTGGCAAGGATCGAGAAAATGTTATCATAATGTGCATCTAGGAGCGGCTGCCAGAGTTTTGTTATGCATGTGGAAGGGCTGGACACTCGTTCAGAGATTGTGAGGACTCAAATTCTAGTAAGACGAAGTTCTCTTATGGGGCATGGATGCGGGCGTCAAGCCATGCATGATTCAATAAGCGACGTACAACACCAGCGATGTAGCGACCCAACCCGGATCCAATACCTAATCAGAGTTTAGAGCATAATTAAGCATGCAATTAAAATAAATACATAAATTCGCTGCGGAAGACTTAAATAAATGCTGGTCGGCGGAATACAACCGACTAAAAAAATTCGATATACCACCAAATCGAATTATCTTAACAATCAAACCTACAGCTAATCCTGCTATCTTTACGGGTTGCTGGTCTCTCCAAGCTATTGGGTGCAATACTTGGACCTGCACCTGCCCCGTCAAATGGGGTGCCCAGACATACAGAAAAATACTGGACGTGAGCGACCACGCTCAATACTGGCGCCTAGGATATGAGTAGTACCAATCGGGGAATCAAACCACTGGGTACTTACCTCATTCCTACCAAACGTGTATCGTGTCCCCCAGATGCTAGTGCCGGCCTACCCGTCGGTCGTGGGGCACTCGATATCAACCATCCAAACAGTGCTGAGCGGCCCTACATGGCTCATCTCAAAATATGTACAGGCACAATATGATATGCACATGCCGCATAATAACCCTTGCAATAACATGCAAAACATGACACATAAATGCAACACATAAGCATGCATACCCGCTGACAATCTCAGTCAGTACTTACGTATCTTTTTAAGGCGGTCCTAGCAGTCTCACTCTAGGTTCCAAGCCTACCATCCAACTATACAATGCATCCATGCATCATTATTTAAGATCTAAAAGCCTTAAGTAAGTTATTGCATACTCCTAAATAATTTAAGGAGACCATAACTATGCCTGCGTCCATCGTCAGCCCGTTGTTGGCGACTGCCTCAAAACTTAGGCACAGCTGCGCTATGATGTCGGGATCGCTCCGCTACTTTTGGATTCCCAATAGGACGCCTATAAAACCCTAGATCTGACTAAAAAGGCTAAAGATGAGATAGAGAAGAGAGGAAAGGGGCGAGTTGAAAGTAAGCCTCGGATCCCATATTTATAGACGGATATCGGACCGTCTGATCCTTGATCGAAACGTTCGATTGTAAATGGAGCGTCCGATCGTCATCATCAGAGCCTTCGATGTCCCATCCAGACGTAATCAATGACATCACTCTGCTGACGTTGATGATGACGCCAGCCCTAGCCAAATCGGAGCATCCGATCTGCCCCATAGGAGCTTCCGATCTGTCCTTTCGTTAATTGCTTAATTAATTTTGATTAACCCCTTAATCACCTTATTCGGATACGGGTTACTACATTCTCCACCCCCCCCCCCTAAAAGATTTCGTCTCGAAATCTATGGAATACCTAAGAATGTATCTCATCCCCTGATTTTCATTCACGGGAAATTCTGATTCGGAACAACTGGTCGAAATACTTTCGACAATCTAGAATCTCGTCACGAGACCACAAGTCTGTTGGCTCTGGCCGAACTGTTTCAGTATCTCCAACCTGATACACCTTCCCACCTCAACTAGAATTGCTAAAGATTCTTCTAATGAGTTGACACTCGTACGATCATATCTCGCAACTCGAGACACATTGGAGCGTATACTGATCAACAATATATGTTTCCCATATTGAAAATCAATCATATCTATCTCTAATCATCTCGGAAGATAGTTCCTGCGTATCCACTTGGCACGAATCTCGCACCATTCGAATCACGATTATGCTGGTCAAAATCAAATTAACTTGTCTGCTCATATTCACTATCCCAAATTAAACATTATACAGACGAAACTCACGTCATAACCTACTTGTTAGCGAAATTCGCCGAACACTGATCAGATCTGACCATCTAATGGTTCCATAAGCTCTCGGCGCAGAATACACATCCCAACACCGCCCTGATATAGTAACTCATGAATCTCTTCTCAAGAGAATTTAGTTGGCACAAAGCTTATACTTCAACGTAACTGTTTACAACAATTTTTAGACTGGGATAATTTTTTCACAACTCTATGAAGCACAACCAAGCTTCCAGAGCAACACTGGGAACCAATCCACCATGTCTAGTTCAAATCATACTTCACGTTTCTCAGTGTAACTCAACACTATGTCATGATGAAACTCTAATCACATGACAATCATGTCACAAAATCCTCCCTTAACCAATGGTCTGCGAAGCTATAAGCATGCGCCGCAATGGTAATCATCGTATCTCTGATGAACTACATCGTCTCGACCACAGGTTACTCACCTATGAATTTCAATTGATAGGCTAATAAAATCTCTCTACAGGATTTATTTAACTTTGGACATCCTCCTGGTAGTTATACATACTTGAAATCACTGTACACTCATCAAAACTAAGGCAAGCTTCCACCAAAATGCTCTACTGGGACATTTCACAGTGCACCAGCATATGGAAACGCTTCCTATTCTGTCTCAAAATAGACAGTCATTTTCACCTGGTATAACTCATCTCGGAGTCTCTGATGACACCATCATCGCTAATTCTATCCTCGCGAGATCTGACCAACTGATCTTAAAGAAAACTAGTCCCAACGGATTCAATATTTTCACTAACTCATGTTCCTGCTGAAACGCATCAGCCCTAACATGAATTGGAAAAGACTAAGATTTTTAACGAAAACGTCACTCCTAGAAATATCACAAGTCACTAGATACCAAGTTACTCTTGGAATACTTTATGCTTGAAGTAGCCTGCCACACATCACAGACCCGACTATTGTCCATTGCTGAAACACAACAACCTTGACAATCAGTCTGCACTTGATGTGACTCGCTGACTGGGAAGAACAAAGTTGCTTCATGGCAATCTTACGAAGTCTTCAATCCCAACGACAATCTTGTTGACTACTAAGTCGATCATCGACTGATTCAATCATCTCAATGGCATCGCGCACCACAAACTAGAAGATTAGTGACAACGACCCTGCTAGATCCCGAGAACTAGATCTTAGCTAATGTCATATCTCTCAACTCGACAATTGATGTTCATTCGCTAATGCCAATTAGAATCCACAATACTTGTTGGATTTTAAGCCCAATGATATATTAAGACTTCATCTTAGGAACACTTCATCAAATGTTTGGTTGACAGTCTTCGAAGATTGTCATTAGTGGACGACTACCACCAACATGGAGTAAACACTTGATCTTTTTCTCAACCTTGAGTATACTATTGCTAATACTAAACAATTGCTTGGATCAATTTCGGATTCTCCTTAATAAGAAAAACTAAAATGAGGAAACTACCAAATCCTTTGCTTGCTCTTACTACAGCTGATAACCAAGATATCACCGAAACTTAACTACACGAGTCAATTTTGCAATCGTCCTCGATTAGCAGCAATCCCAAAAGATCTGTCTCTGGCAATCCTAGAGATTCTTGATATACCCAAATAGCCAAATGTTCTGAGACTGTACCAAGTATCAATCTCCTAAGCACAATGCGTCAAAATGCTATCCCAAGTACTCTTCGATCTACTATATCCTAATCATCACTGATTGGTCCTACTCGTCGATCATGTCGATCTACAGCGGCTCATACTAGACCTGTCAGTGATAATCAAATCAGGCAATTGACCGGCAAAATCGGTGTGATATAAATCTACTGGCAAGCGTACCAGGTCAAGTAATAGTAAAGTGGACAAAAAGTCCAAGTATCGATCCCACAGGGGCTGCAGTCAATTCTCAAGAATTAATTATTTTACTTAATCTAGACAAAATCATAAAGAGCAATTTGATTTAAATAATATAAGAATATAAAATAAAAACTACTTAAGAAATAAGAATAAAAATAACTGAAGATAAAATTAATTAAAACAAAGACAACCAAGACACACGTAGGTACCAAACAAATCATGTAACATGTAGTTGATTCAGGACTCAGATTTAATCTTAGATCACGAGAATTCTCCTATCTTGTTCAAAGGTCTATTTCTAGAACAATCAAACCTACTCAAATATTGACGGATTAATCTTTCGTAATTCTAATCAAATTTGAATGCCTTAAATATTTGTGAAAATTCAGTTTACACCCAAACCGCACACTGAAACCGAATTCTATTTCTAGTCGGTTTTACAATATGTTGATTATCAAAGTGATCAAAATCAAAACCTCCTCTGTCGACTTGAAATCGATTAACATGCAAGCAAACAGTTGATCAGACTATTCACAAGACAAATATAAATCTGACAATCAATAAAATAAAATCAACTCTGAAAAATCCCAAACAAAAATCCAAGTTTTCTACATGAATTTGTTTGGCCCAATCACGCCGTCTTGGTTGAAAATAAACTACTCAATAATTAAAAACAATAATTCAAAAATAAAAATAAAAAGAAGAAAAGAAAAGATAAATCTTCTCTCCCAAGCCTGTAGCCGCCTCCTCTGTGTTGTCTGCCTTCTGGAACTTCCGAACCCTCAAAAATATGTTATATCTTCTATATATATATATGGTCCGGAACGCCTACCAATTAATTTCCTTCCAAAACAAGGACTTTTCGGAACAAATCTGACGTCGGAACACGCGCGCGCGCCTGGAGAAGCCTCGCGCGCGTGCAGCATTAAAAAACAGAGTCTAGATCAGCAACTCACGCGTGCGCGCGCATAGTACAAAATTTCTGCTGCGAGCGACGATTTTGAAAAATTCATATATCAAGATCTAGCCGTAGGATCGAGCTGAAATTTAGACAAAAGCTTCAAAACATCTTAACTTCATTCTGAAGGATGAAGATCAGATTTGGATCTCTCTATAATTAAAGTGAATTTTTTGAACAAAAGCTGCTCCGTAATTCATTCTTCAACAATTCATTTTCCTACAAAATTAACCCGAGGAGTGAAATACACACACATGCACTAAAACACATAAAAATACATAAAAACAATATGAATGCACACAAAATAGATAAAAACCTATCACGAAATAATGCACACAAAATGCACTTATCAACACCCTCATACTTAAACCTTTCTCGCCCTCGAGCAAAACATGCAAAAACACAATATGCAAACAACGACATAAATAAGAATGAATCATGAACAACATAGCCTCCGATAAGTTTCAACTTGAACAACGAAAAACCACAAAAACTTCTGATTGTTCACAATACACTGTCAGTTTAACGTAAACGTGAGTGTGTGTCTTGTCATTCCAGTTTCATGCAACTTCAAAATAATCTGTCCTAAGAATGCTTAGCGACCTATGACAAATCAGTGCAATTGTTACAATCCTGTACTCCGTCATCTCAACAATCCCAAACAAAAATATGCACTTTCTTGAGATTAATTACGTAACTCCGGATTTTGCACCCGATATTTTTAATAAGCCCCAATAATTACCCGCAAACTTAGCTATAACTACGATATGATTCGAATTTCAATCCCCTCGTATATAGCCCGGATGGAGCATCAATCTCATTTAACCCGCAAATTTAGCTATGGAACAAAGATTAGGATTTCAATCATTGTCCAAGCCCGGATGGAATTGTTATTTTAAAATTTCAAATTTTCAACCCCATGAAATCCGCATACTTAGTCAAGAACAAGAGATTAGGATTTCAATCTCTGCTCGTAACCCGGATGGAGTTAAATTAATTTTCAACAAAAGTTTTTTTAAAAATTTTATAGGTACGCCCAAGATTATACATGCATTGTCTAACAACTATCAAGAATCCAAAGACACTATCATGATCAACAAACATCTATTGTCGTGCAATGGTCAAACAAACACAAACATTATCAATTACATCGTTACACTACACCGATTTAACATGTGTGCTTAAAAATATTCACGATTCAACCAACAGCTTCTCATGTTCAATCAAAAGCAACATTTTCTAAAAAATTTTTTGTCTCGACAACTCTATCATCATCGGCCAATAGTCATCATTCTACTTATTCACACAACATAAACACAAAACATAATGATATGCATGAATACGAACTATATGAAATAAACTAAACCATATGAATGCAAAACAACAAAACAAACAAAACTAATCTACCCCCCCCCCCCCATACTTATTCTGTAGTGACCCTTACCTGGATCACCTACTAAACACAACTTAGGCATGCAACTAACTTAATTAAATGGATATCAGAATAAAACTGCGGAAACCATAAACATTATACAATCCCAAGTAAAGGAATCTGTAAATACTCAAATATAATACAACCAGATCGAACAGCTGTATCAATCCAAATAACAACAGAATAAAACCTAGGCGAAGCTCCAGCTGGCCAACCACTGCCTAGCCCCTCTTGGATCCACCCGCCTCGTCCAATCGCAAGCCTGCCCCATGGAATAGGGTGTCCAGAAACACAGAGTACGAGACATGAGCATAAAACGCTCAGTACGAGAGTATGAGTATACATGCATGCAAAGTGAACTCCCTATAACTCGAGGTCAAGGATCAGATACAAAGACAGACCGGGCCCTGGTATGTAGCACGCTGTGCCATCGCTTCAGGAGGTGGCTCCCATACCCGCACAAATTGGAAGAGAATACTAATATTTTTAGTATTTGAGATCAAATCTTGCATCAAATAGAAGAAAATACTAATATTTTTAGTATTTAAAATCAAATCTTGTGATTAATGGAAGATAATCACCAAATAAATCAAGAGAAGCCAATCAAATTGCGAACCTCATCAAATAAAAATGGTAGGAATCTGCATCCTTCAGCTATAAATAGGGGGCAGATGACCAAGCAGAAAACCCAACAAAGAAGACTGAAGCAAAGAAGTAGAAGAATTCAAGATTTCTCTCTCAAGTCACATTCAAGAAGTTCAAGGCGCAATTCAACGCGTTCTTCTTCAAAATTATCAAATTCGAGAAGATCAAGGCGTGATTAAAGGGATTAATTGTGTTTTTCTTCAAATATACTTAAATTCATTCAAATTCAAGAAGATCTTGTTCTTCATCAAATTCAAGAAGATCGTGTTCTTCATCAAATTCAAGAAGTTCGTGTTCTTCAACAAATAAATCAAATTCAAAAAGATTGTGCTCTTCATCAAATTCAAGAAGCTCGCATTCTTCATCAAATAAATCAAATTCAAGAAGATTGTGTCCTTCATCAAATTCAAGAAGTTCATGTTCTTCAACAAATAAATCAAATTCAAGAATATCATTTTCTTCATAAAATTCAAGAAAATAGTGTTCTTCATCAAATTCAAGATACCAAATTTCAAGGCGCGATTCAAGGAGTTCATCGCGTTCTTTCCAAATTTTGAAGTTTAATTCGATATCAAGGTGTTAACTCATCGAATTAACGTTATCAAGATATCAAATTATCTTCCAAGAAGATCAAACACCCAAGAAATTCACATTTTACAAGAAATTGTCATTGAAGAGAAAAATCAAGGGATTATCTAGAGATTGTATTCACTAATATTCTTTATTTAAATCACTTTGTATCAATTTTCTATTTCTTAATTTTAAGAAATGAAGAATTTTGAGCTACAAATTTTGGCACGCCCATTGGACCATCTCTACCCTTCATCTTTTCTTTTCATCATAATTTCTAAGCCATCATGTCCACCAATGAAAAGATCACTAACATGAAGATTTCTACTACAAAGTCAACTGGAAGTCTTGGAGTCATTACAAAAAGCATGTCTAAGAAATTACAAGAATCTTTTGAGCAAACTCATTTTCTTGAGACCCATCAGAACTCTCACATAGAAAATGTGATGGTGACAAATGCCATAACTTTAGAAAATCAAATAGCAAATTTGACAAAGATCATTGAGGAACTCTCGAGACATGTTCAAGAACAGGATTCCCAAATTATGAAGTTGATGGACAAGATAAACCATACTGATACAAGTTACATGGACAAAGAAGATGAAACTAATGATGGAACTGAGTCATCATTGAAGAAAAAACAAAATGAACAAACAAAAGACTTACATTTTTTCATCTGATGGGTTAGTTTTCATGGACAAGTTAAAAGACTTCATCATGGGTACTATCAAAGAAAATCTCGATGGATGCTCAAAGCCATCTCTCACCTATGTCAAACCATATTCACAAAGGATTGATAACTTAAGAATGCCGAATGGCTATCAACCTCCAAAGTTTCAACAATTTGATGGCAAAGGAAATCCAAAGCAACATGTGGCTCATTTCATTGAAACGTGTAACAATGCTGGGACTTACGAAGATTACCTAGTCAAGCAATTTGTTCGTTCACTAAAAGAGAATGCATTTGATTGGTACACTGATCTAGAACCATGTTCAATTGATAGTTGGAAATAACTAGAACAAGAATTTCTCAATCGCTTCTACAGTACTCGACGAGTAGTTAGCATGATTGAGCTAACAAACTCACGACAATGGAAAGAAGAGACCGTCATTGACTTTATCAATCGATGGAGAAATTTGAGTCTTAACTGCAAAGATCGATTGTCTGAATTTTCTGCAATTGAGATGTGCATCCAAGGTATGCCTTGGGGACTTCGGTATATCCTTCAAGGAATCCAGCCAAAGACATTTGAAGAATTAGCTACTCGAGCTCATGACATGGAGTTTAGCGTAACTACAAATGGAGCGGAAGGGCATCCAACTCAAGAGTATCACAGACCAATAGAAACAAAAATTTTCAAGAAATAGGATGAGTATATCACCAATACTCCTGACCCACAAGAGTATAAACTGTGAATGGTATCCACCAAAAGTCTTACATGTGGTTAAACTCTTATGTACTCCACCAAAGGTATTACATGTGGTTAAACTGTTATGTCCCCACTAATAGTGAATTCATGTGGTTAAACTGTATTTCTCCCACTTATGGTATTTTATGTGGTTAAAATATTAAATCCCCACCTAGTCTAGAGTGGTTAAGAAATAGATAATCTTGGCCCGCATGAGTATAAACTGTGCACGGCACCCCCAATCTCAAACAATCAAATTTTTGAACTACGTTATGACTTGATCTCTATATTGGGTACGTAGGCAACTTAGATATATTTTGAGTACAATCATGAACTTGTTGTTTTCTTTTCACATGAAATATTAATATGTTTTATATTTTCAGTGAAAGTTAAACACAATCAAAAGATCGCAAAAAAAAAAATCTTCAAGTATTTTTAGGCAACTTCAAGATGGATCCTTGACGTGTTCAAATTCTTGATAACGTCATTATCGAAAGGAGAAATATTTTCAATCATAGTGTATTTCCTCAATCTTATGAAGTGGTTGAACACTGGAAAATATTCCTCATTGTCTCTTCAAGAAAGTGAATTATTTTCACTTCTTCAAATCACCAAGTCTTCAAATTGTGCGCTTCCACCATCTTGAGTTGATTGGACCTGACCCGCCTTTCGAAATCTCTCGAAGTATGTGATGTGCAGCCGCAAGATTGAGAAAAAAAAATTTAAATATCTGCTTCATCAATGCTAGTGAATTCTTTGGCACCTTAAATGACTTCATCATATAGATGTCCGACGATGGAGAGGCCCAACAAAGAATATGTAAATGGTTCACAATGTAAAAGTCAATAGTTTATTATTGAGTGGACACCATGCTTCTCAAAATGTCTTCATAATGTTGGAATCTCGATCGAATGTGAATAATGAAGCATACACGGGGTCGTATATTTGCACTGCCTGAAGCCTATGATCACTCCGGTAAAGAATGCCTTCAGTACACTTCCAATATCATTTGATGTAATGAAATTCGCCAAATAATTGAAGTGTACTGTCTTGTATTGCCTTTTGTTCAATGATCCGTCGCTTCGATGATGGATATGAATATAAGGAAGAAAAAAAAATTTCATCCAAAGAAGATGCATGAAGGGGAAATAAAAGTTTCTATCTTTCGCTTGCTTGGTGAAGAAGAAAATATGGATGAAAATTTTTTTGGAGGGAATTAAATTTTAATTGAGGATTCGTGAAACCTCAAAGAAATTGCAACAACTAAATTATCGTGAATTATTCACTCAAAAACAAATCATTTGTGAATAAGTCTCGAGGGGGCATTTGTAGACAATTAAATTTGTCAACCTTCAAATATGGCAAGTATAAAGTAATTAAATATCAATAAAACAATTAGCTATTTTTGGGAAGATTAAATTCCTAAAAAAATAAATAGTTAATTAATTGATATTTTAATATATTTTATGATCAAATCAAGATTTTTAAATCAAGATTGCATCTTGAACAAATTGGAAGAGAATACTAATATTTTAGTATTTGAGATCAAATCTTGCATCAAATAGAAGAAAATACTAATATTTTTAGTATTTAAAATCAAATCTTGTGATTAATAGAAGATAATCACCAAATAAATTAGGAGGATCCAATCAAATTGCAACACCTAATCAAATAAAAATGGTAGGAATCTGCATCATTCAGCTATAAATAGGGGGTAGATGACCAAGAAGAAAACACAACAAAGAAGACTGAAGCAAAGAAGTAGAAGAATTCAAGATTTTTCTCTCAAGTCACATTCAAGAAGTTCAAGGAGCAATTCAAGGGGTTCTTCTTCAAAATCATCAAATTCGAGAAGATCAAGGCGTGATTCAAGGGATTAATTGCGTTCTTCTTCAAATATACTTAAATTCATTCAAATTCAAGAAGATCGTGTTCTTCATCAAATTCAAGAAGATCGTGTTCTTCATCAAATTCAAGAAGTTTGTGTTCTTCAACAAATAAATCAAATTCAAGAAGATTGTGTTCTTCATCAAATTCAAGAAGCTCGCATTCTTCATCAAATAAATCAAATTCAAGAAGATTGTGTCCTTCATCAAATTCAAGAAGTTCATGTTCTTCAACAAATAAATCAAATTCAAGAAGATCGTGTTCTTCATAAAATTCAAGAAGATAGTGTTCTTCATCAAATTCAAGATAACAAATTTCAATGCGCGATTCAAGGAGTTCATCGCGTTCTTTCAAAATGTTGAAGTTTAATTCGATATCAAGGTGTTAACCCATCGAATTAACGTTATCAAGATATCAAATCATCTTCCAAGAAGATCAAACACCCAAGAAATTCACATTTTACAAGAAATTGTCATTAAAGAGAAAAATCAAGGGATTATCTAGAGATTGTATTCACTAATCTTTATTTAAATCACTTTGTATCAATTTTCTATTTCTTAATTTTAAGAAATAAAGAATTTTGAGCTACAACACGATTCAGCTTCCTGTAATCAATATACAATCGCATCGATCCATCCTTCTTCTTGACGAATAACACAGGTGCTCCCCATGGAGAAACACTCGGACGAATATATCCCTTATCAAGAAGATCCTGCAACTGCTGTTTCAATTCCCTCATCTCTGACGGTGCCAGGCGATAAGGTGCTCGGGATATAGCGTTGTTCCTGGTACTAGATCAATACCAAATTCAACCTCTCGAACCGGAGGAAAACCAGGAATCTCTTCAGGAAATACATCAGGAAATTCGCTGACAACCGGTAACTGATCAATACCCGGACTACTCGTGGACATATCAACTGCATAAATGAGATAGCCCTCCCCACCTGACTCTAAGACATGACATGCATTTAGAGCCGATACAAGTGGCATCGGAGGTCGTTCTCCCTCACCATAAAAGTACCAGCTATCACCCTCATCCGCATGAAACTGTACTAGACGCTGATAACAATCCACAGTAGCGTGATACAAAGTCAGCATATCTATTCCCAAAATACAGTCAAAATCTTCCATCGCTAAGATCATCAAATTAGCCGATAACACATGACCCTCAAACTCTAGAAGGCAACCCATCACTAGACGCTTAGTTACTACCTCCTGCTCCAGCGGAGTAGATAGAACTAAATCCAGGTCTAATGATACAAATGGTAATCTATGTCTCTTAACAAAGAGACTAGAAATAAAGGAATGCGATGCTCCTGTATCAATTAAAAAAAGTGCAGGAATACCACATAACAGAAAGGTACCTGCCAACATGCGATCGCTTCCCTCGGTAGCCTGCTCCTGAGACAGAGCAAATACCTGCCCCTGCGTGTGTGGATGGAAACTAGAAGAACTAGGTGGTGTTGGCTGCTGACGTGGATGAGTAGAAGCCTGAGATACCATCTACGATCCTGATCCACTCGCATCTCCCATACGCTGATGGCAATCTCGCCGCAGATTTCCCTGCTCACCATTGATAAAACATGCACCAGAAGCCTTCCGACAAGAAGCTGCAGAATGCTTTCCACCACAGAAGCCTGCTCACCATACTTATCAATGCTAATTTAGATCTTGAACATATCTCGTGCATCGAATATCCTAATTTCGGCTTATTCTGTAATCAAACATCATATATCAAACCGAAATCACAGAATCTTAATTCGAGATTCTATATCATATCATCATATTCATATGCACATTATGTTCTTGTTGATCGAATTTTATCACTTCTTATCATCATACTGATTAGTTAAATCACAAAATCCAGTGACTCAATAATCTGAAACTATCACTAATCAGTACTTAGATAAATTCTCACATGAATAATATCATGTTCAGTTTCAGTTCATCGAAGCAATAGTTCTATTCTTCAGTTCATATCACAAATTCTCTTTTCTGATACAGAGGTAATCATATAATAAGCTTTCCGCTATCATGTATCTATTGCACCAATAATAAACAGGTCAAAACAAAATAAATCTGTTACCTGAAATTTCATTCTCAGGTGCAATTTCATTCTGATCCTCTGTATACCTTTGCTATTTAGTCATTGAATAAATTTTAGCACATCTGTCTGACTTATCCTTACACTGTTTGTTCAAATATCCTCTTCCACAAAAAGTGTAATAATTTCTAATATACTCTGCATTCAGAATCAGACTAATCCATCTCGATTCGCTAGAGTTAGAGATTTATTTTCATATCATGCACTTCATATCTGTTCTGGAATAAAACTTGTAGATAAAGTTGTGAGTATCTCACATACTCTTTCATGTCTACAATTCCATTCTCCTAACTCATCATGCAACTTCTATTCTTTTAGACAGGTCTATGTCTTTACTAAACTGTTTCAGTCGTTAACATCTATTCAGACATAATCTGCAGATTCAAGCCATGAAATAGTTCACTCAATCTTGAGCTTTTCATCATCTACAATTCAAAGAATTGTAATAGACTTGAAAATTCTAATAAGGCATTCCTCAAATTCAAAAAGATTCAACTTCTACAGGGTATATTTTTCTTTCTCATCATTTCTATCTGTTGTGGCAAAGAACTATAAACATAATTCTGTTCTACGCACTTACCAACAATCAACATACCTCTGCCTTCTTATCATTTCTTTATCACAATCCACCAGCTGGTTGCTAGGTTTCGAAGTTGGTATTCAATCAATCTGATCCGATATTCATCTGAATATTTCCGGTATTTGAACAACTAATCACGTTCTTCAAGCCAACTGTTACCTACAACATCATCTATTCATTTGCTGATATTCTGTTCTGTTCAATCAGAGATACTTCATTCAGCTGAGTAATACCGTTCTGTTCTGTTCAATCTGACCATACAATTTTGTTCAGTCTGGCCATACTAGTCTGTCAGTCTGGGGTGCTTACGTCACCCAAAGAACACTGTTCTATTCAATTATGGGTTCTTACATCACCCGGTAAAAATCTTATAACAAAACGGTAAAAATTTCAAAAATTTATTAATCAGTAAATCAGGCAATTGAATTTCAAATATAGATCATGCTCACATGCAATTTATCAAATCATCGAATTATCAAATCAAGTAATGCATAATCATGCAATACAATACATGCATGTGACTCAATCTACCCCGCTCAGCTTCTATCTCAGTCCAAGAATTTAGGGCTCTGATACCACCTGTTGTGATGACCCGAGTTCTAATCTCTCATTAATCAACACTGTTAGACAATAATCAAAGTCTAAACAATTAATCAACAATGCTAGACAATAATCAAAGTCTAAACAAAAGAATAAAAAAAAAACTTTTTTTTTTAAAAATGGATTGCCCTGCGCACGCGCGGCCTGTCCTCTCGCGCGCGCGCCGGCACCCAAACCCGAAACTCCAATGGTTGGCTCGCGCGCGCGCGAGCAGGAGCTCGCCCGTGCGCCGGCCACTGCACCAGAAAAAAAATGTTGGCTCAGCTGCTGTCAAAATGAAATCAAGCCTACAATTGACTCAAGATCATCTCCTACAAAAGTCTAGACATGGTTTAATCAATCATAACATCTAACATGCATTCTAACATGCTATAATTGTTAGGAATAAACCATTCCAAGGCTTTACAACATAATCAAAATCTCATAAACATGCAATAATCATGTCATATAAAAACTAGTTCAAGATACAACATGTTGGAGTCAAATATTTGAAACATTACTCAAATTTCAAATATAATAACAAGACCTTTAGATCATCCTTAACAAGTCTTGATACAAGTAACTTCTAAAATGATCATGTTTACGACTCAATAAACTTCATAACAGTTCAAACAACTCCTAACTCGGATCCTCACACTATATCTCTTCAATCCTTGTTCTTCATGATTGCTTTTGCCCTGTTCCAATCCCCCTATTGCAATGACACATACAACAAAACAATAGCCGGATAACTCCGGTGAGAAATATATTTCCCAGTAAAAGCAACTAAACATGCATATCAAACATATATCAAGATCATGATATAAAAGTAAATACAATGCATGTTTTCAAAACAAGGTTCATTTCATCATTCGTCTGTGGGGATCCCGAGAAGTAGATATCATAACTAATCCACCGACTCTCCCGCTCGAGGTGGGGTTACTTATCTTTCTTCTCTAGAATTTGAAGCAATTATATATGCAAATCAGACGCTAGGCTAAATCAACCACCCAGGCCATACATATAAGATTCCTCAAATCGTCTATTCGAACGTTTCCGTTCATTTCAAAATCAAGGAATAAGTCTTCAAGATGAATGCAATATATCATCATCAAAACATTCATTATATCAACATTTGTTCAATAACTCAAAGTAAAACACATAAGATCAAATAATCAAACAAGTATGTGATTTAAGGGAACTCGATACAAACCATCTCGAGTTGTATTCCCAATCAAATAATAGTCCACTTTTACCTTCGTATATTGTCTGTTCTGAATTCTTCAACCTCAAAACATGTACATTAATCTTCGTTCAATTTATTCCTTTCAGAATCGAGTTAAAATCATCAACACATCTTCAATCAATCATTGCAACTCTCAAGCGAACTTCCTCGGTTCACAATTCGACCTCTGGAGTTGATTGAGCTCGTAACACGTCTGACATGTAAAGATTATCATGTAACAAAATCAGTATACAATCTCAAGATCATTAGCTCAATCGTAGACTATCAGTATGGTTTCAAAACATAACCAATTATCGTAACGATTGACAATCGGGAATCGTTACGGTATCGAATTCATTTCTACTTTCAACTCCATTCTTACG
The DNA here is from genome assembly GCF_033568475.1 of Henckelia pumila. NCBI lineage: Eukaryota > Viridiplantae > Streptophyta > Magnoliopsida > Lamiales > Gesneriaceae > Henckelia > Henckelia pumila. The sequence continues at coordinate 41,930,836 of NC_133120.1, forward strand.
GTTTTTCATATCCGTTCATTGTCATTCAACTCTTCAAACCAACAGCTATTATCATAAACATAACAAGGAATCATCAGCCAATAGTTCAGCAACTTCAGAATCCAACAACAATAGCAAATCATTTCAATTCAAGAGTTCGACGGCATATCGGTATTACTTCGGCGATTCCGAACATATCATTAACAATTCTCACATATATATCGGCTGTTGAAGCTTCAAAATTAACATATCAGCAGGTATATGGATTGAATCATAGTTGGAAATTCATAAGAACATGATATAAAAATCAATCTTCAATCCAATCCTCAAGAACACAAGTTTAGAAGCTCAACAACAATACTTCCACACAAGTTTCTGATATCTGTCCATTTCGAATTCTCAAATCTTAATGAACAAAGAAGAAACTTACATCAAATCGAAGTACTCGTCGCAAGGATTCCAGAACATCTTTCGGAATCGAAATCGGACGAACGGATCAAAAGTTACGGCAATTTGAAGAAATCAAAATCATAAGAAAGGAAAAGGTTTCGACCTCTGTTCTCCATTCTGAAACCTTTTTTGCTTCAAACACGTTTCATTCTGATTAAATTGGATAGATATTGCATAAATTGCAATTTAGTCCCTGAAGTCTTCAGTAATTGCAATTCAGTCCTCGGCCATCGTTTTAATTCAATTTCAATCCAAAATAATTTAAGAATATTAGAATTCAAATCAAAACTCTAAATATTCCCAAATTAAATATACTCGGATTAAAATTAAATAAATTCAAATTAATTAAATAATCCGGTCTTTTGCACTTTAGCCCTTGCAACGTCGATAATTGCAAATCACTCCCTGATCAGGTTAAATCTTCAAAATTCATCTTCTTTAATTTCCGAAACATGGAATTAAATCTTCAATTCCATAAATATTCAAATCGAATATTTATTCTTTTAATTTAAGAATTCTCGGAATTTAATTCTCAAAATCCGCATATTCTCAAATTAAATATTTTCAGCTCGGAAATTAAATCTATCATTTTCATAACTTCTCAAATCAATATTAGCCCATAATATGGAATTTAATTCTCAAATTCCATAATTCATAATTTAATATTTTCGGGCCTTACAATTCCTCCCCTCTAAGAAATGATTTCGTCCTCGAAATCGTAGTCAAGCCAAATATCAAGTCTGATAGACTGAATGAGTATCTGAAGTTATTCTCACTTCAATCATTCAACTCTAATCTATTCAGTTGTACTCTAAGTACTGAATATAATTCTCTCAGTATTCCTCTTGTCTGATTCAAGTACACAGAAGGAATCTATCAATACTTCCCTACTTTAGATACATGAAACAATTCAGAATCATTGTATCAAGCTGAAAAGAATAAATCTTTTCTCATCTTTAAGTCCATCTGACATCTTATTCAATGAAGTTCAGTCTTTGTGTCGACTTGTTTCTTTCTAAATATCATTCAATGTTCTGTATAGAACATATCCAGTCTACACTATCATTCATTTCGTTGCTTCAAGTTTAGTATTCAACCTCATATTCTGAATCTGTGAATGAAATTCTGCTTTTTCTATATTCTGAATTGAATGATGTTTCAAGAATAACTTTGTCGCTTAACTAATCCGTTTCAGCTTCCAAAGTTATATCTATCATTCAATTACTAATTCTGGTTCTTCTTTTCCGTTTTCATTTCATACAGATTCATCGTCAAATTCGTTGTGTATTTCGAATCAACTCCGATCGGATATCGACAAATCATGTCTGATCTGATGTCATATACCTCAATAATATCATTTAAACACAAGAAATCGGAGTTTTTTTCATCATAACATCATAGCATTATTTCAAAATTGGCTCAATAGCGGTTACAGGAAATATAATCCTCAAGTGGCAACATATCAAATCAAATAATACCGAATCAGGTATTAAAGTTCTGAGAATATCCTCAATATTTGGAAAATCGACTCAGATAATCCATCAATCGAATTCAACTCTCAGAACATCAGTCAATCAATCGATGCCACATTCTATCAAATAAATCTAAAGTCTTAATTCGGACAATAGATTTTAATCATTCCTGTACTATCATTATATCTCTATCTTCTTCACGGATCTGAATAGATAGCTGTTCATCACATCTCATACAGAGTATTCTGCCAAATGCTGATTAGTATATTCGGACTATCAATTAATCAGAGTATAATATGTTGTAGTCACAGATTTCAAAGTATTCAGAACTGTTGATAATCGGTATCATATCAGAAAAAAAATTCATTCTCACAAATTCGATTCATCTTCTCTGATTATTCTTCCAATTCAAGGATAAAATACTGTACCTTTACCTCAAAAAGTACTCAAAGTCATCGGATCATCTGTATTGAAATTTAATAGTAAACCCAATGTTTCAATCTAAAACATTATTTCCTGGCTTACTGTTCATTTTGCAATGAATCTAATCATAATTCAGTGACTTGTTCATACAGACAGATCATCGTATACAGTAATGTTCATCAGTCTGTTCATAACTACCACCTGTTTACCTCATCTATACTGTTTCATCACGGTAGTTGTTACAAAATATTCTTTCAAATTATAATCTCGTTTCAATGTTTGAAGTTTCCAAACTAACATTGAACTCATCTAATCAACGATTTTCAACTTCATCAGAAAATCTCTGTACGTTTAACTTCAAAAACGTACTAATTCTGTTACTACTATTTGCTTTATCAAAAGATAAAACAATTATCAAATGAATATTGAATTCATTGTTGTGCAATTCTTCAAATTTTGATATCTTTCTTCGGAAATATCACGCACAATCAAATAATCAATCATAATAGAATTCATTCATTTGGATCTGAGGCTTCAATTCATATCTCAATCTGACATTCTGTACTGAATTCTAATCACTTCAGTTTACTTTCTGTGTTGCTTTCATCTTCTGAACAATTCTGCCTTACTTCCAATCGAAAAAAATCATTCTGATTGGTGTTATATTCATCTGAACATTCAAATCAGAATACACAAAAATCTGAAATCAATTCATCGGATGCCTATTTCATTTCTTATTTCTATCTCCAAATACCGACAAGTCATATCATCTAACCCAAAAATCATGGATCATATTTAAATTCTTTTATCAGTTACGAGTCACAATCTTAAATACGCTGAAATATCATCAAATGATCAATAATTCTCAAAATCAAAAGAAATAAATCAAGATTGAGAAAATCCCTCAATCAAGGTCATCCAAAATCAAATCTTCTGGATAACAAACTCTGCAAAGTGAAAACAACTCACTTGCATCACATAACTCAAAATGAGTAAATCAACACAGGCTCTAAACGAAAGCAATGTGCCATGAGAGCCAATCAATATTAAATCATTCAAGAATTATATCTCTAGTTGATGTAATCAATTCAGCATAATCAAAGAAAAGACTCATCTGTAACCAATTGTCATATCATCATTTATCTTCTAAACCTCAAGATTAATATATAATTCATAATCTCATCAAGTCGGTAATTCATAAATTCTTCAATTATTCAATTCAATATTGAATTCCAGTTCACAACTTAAACTAAAGTCAAATCTTACTGGAATATATCTGTAATCTCTATTCAGTAGCATACTTATCAATGCTAATTTAGATCTTGAACATATCTCGTGCATCGAATATCCTAATTTCGGCTTATTCTGTAATCAAACATCATATATCAAACCGAAATCACAGAATCTTAATTCGAGATTCTATATCATATCATCATATTCATATGCACATTATGTTCTTGTTGATCGAATTTTATCACTTCTTATCATCATACTGATTAGTTAAATCACAAAATCCAGTGACTCAATAATCTGAAACTATCACTAATCAGTACTTAGATAAATTCTCACATGAATAATATCATGTTCAGTTTCAGTTCATCGAAGCAATAGTTCTATTCTTCAGTTCATATCACAAATTCTCTTTTCTGATACAGAGGTAATCATATAATAAGCTTTCCGCTATCATGTATCTATTGCACCAATAATAAACAGGTCAAAACAAAATAAATCTGTTACCTGAAATTTCATTCTCAGGTGCAATTTCATTCTGATCCTCTGTATACCTTTGCTATTTAGTCATTGAATAAATTTTAGCACATCTGTCTGACTTATCCTTACACTGTTTGTTCAGATATCCTCTTCCACAAAAAGTGTAATAATTTCTAATATACTCTGCATTCAGAATCAGACTAATCCATCTCGATTCGCTAGAGTTAGAGATTTATTTTCATATCATGCACTTCATATCTGTTCTGGAATAAAACTTGTAGATAAAGTTGTGAGTATCTCACATACTCTTTCATGTCTACAATTCCATTCTCCTAACTCATCATGCAACTTCTATTCTTTTAGACAGGTCTATGTCTTTACTAAACTGTTTCAGTCGTTAACATCTATTCAGACATAATCTGCAGATTCAAGCCATGAAATAGTTCACTCAATCTTGAGCTTTTCATCATCTACAATTCAAAGAATTGTAATAGACTTGAAAATTCTAATAAGGCATTCCTCAAATTCAAAAAGATTCAACTTCTACAGGGTATATTTTTCTTTCTCATCATTTCTATCTGTTGTGGCAAAGAACTATAAACATAATTCTATTCTACGCACTTACCAACAATCAACATACCTCTGCCTTCTTATCATTTCTTTATCACAATCCACCAGCTGGTTTCTAGGTTTCGAAGTTGGTATTCAATCAATCTGATCCGATATTCATCTGAATATTTCCGGTATTTGAACAACTAATCACGTTCTTCAAGCCAACTGTTACCTACAACATCATCTATTCATTTGCTGATATTCTGTTCTGTTCAATCAGAGATACTTCATTCAGCTGAGTAATACCGTTCTGTTCTGTTCAATCTGACCATACAATTTTGTTCAGTCTGGCCATACTAGTCTGTCAGTCTGGGGTGCTTACGTCACCCAAAGAACACTGTTCTATTCAATTATGGGTTCTTACATCACCCGGTAAAAATCTTATAACAAAACGGTAAAAATTTCAAAAATTTACGAATCAGTAAATCAGGCAATTGAATTTCAAATATAGATCATGCTCACATGCAATTTATCAAATCATCGAATTATCAAATCAAGTAATGCATAATCATGCAATACAATACATGCATGTGACTCAATCTACCCCGCTCAGCTTCTATCTCAGTCCAAGAATTTAGGGCTCTGATACCACCTGTTGTGATGACCCGAGTTCTAATCTCTCATTAATCAACACTGTTAGACAATAATCAAAGTCTAAACAATTAATCAACAATGCTAGACAATAATCAAAGTCTAAACAAAAGAATAAAAAAAAAACTTTTTTTTTTAAAAATGGATTGCCCTGCGCACGCGCGGCCTGTCCTCTCGCGCGCGCGCCGGCACCCAAACCCGAAACTCCAAGGGTTGGCTCGCGCGCGCGAGCAGGAGCTCGCCCGTGCGCCGGCCACTGCACCAGAAAAAAAATGTTGGCTCAGCTGCTGTCAAAATGAAATCAAGTCTACAATTGACTCAAGATCATCTCCTACAAAAGTCTAGACATGGTTTAATCAATCATAACATCTAACATGCATTCTAACATGCTATAATTGTTAGGAATAAACCATTCCAAGGCTTTACAACATAATCAAAATCTCATAAACATGCAATAATCATGTCATATAAAAACTAGTTCAAGATACAACATGTTGGAGTCAAATATTTGAAACATTACTCAAATTTCAAATATAATAACAAGACCTTTAGATCATCCTTAACAAGTCTTGATACAAGTAACTTCTAAAATGATCATGTTTACGACTCAATAAACTTCATAACAGTTCAAACAACTCCTAACTCGGATCCTCACACTATATCTCTTCAATCCTTGTTCTTCATGATTGCTTTTGCCCTGTTCCAATCCCCCTATTGCAATGACACATACAACAAAACAATAGCCGGATAACTCCGGTGAGAAATATATTTCCCAGTAAAAGCAACTAAACATGCATATCAAACATATATCAAGATCATGATATAAAAGTAAATACAATGCATGTTTTCAAAACAAGGTTCATTTCATCATTCGTCTGTGGGGATCCCGAGAAGTAGATATCATAACTAATCCACCGACTCTCCCGCTCGAGGTGGGGTTACTTATCTTTCTTCTCTAGACTTTGAAGCAATTATATATGCAAATCAGACGCTAGGCTAAATCAACCACCCAGGCCATACATATAAGATTCCTCAAATCGTCTATTCGAACGTTTCCGTTCATTTCAAAATCAAGGAATAAGTCTTCAAGATGAATGCAATATATCATCATCAAAGCATTCATTATATCAACATTTGTTCAATAACTCAAAGTAAAACACATAAGATCAAATAATCAAACAAGTATGTGATTTAAGGGAACTCGATACAAACCATCTCGAGTTGTATTCCCAATCAAATAATAGTCCACTTTTACCTTCGTATATTGTCTGTTCTGAATTCTTCAACCTCAAAACATGTACATTAATCTTCGTTCAATTTATTCCTTTCAGAATCGAGTTAAAATCATCAACACATCTTCAATCAATCATTGCAACTCTCAAGCGAACTTCCTCGGTTCACAATTCGACCTCTGGAGTTGATTGAGCTCGTAACACGTCTGACATGTAAAGATTATCATGTAACAAAATCAGTATACAATCTCAAGATCATTAGCTCAATCGTAGACTATCAGTATGGTTTCAAAACATAACCAATTATCGTAACGATTGACAATCGGGAATCATTACGGTATCGAATTCATTTCTACTTTCAACTCCATTCTTACGGTTTTTCATATCCGTTCATTGTCATTCAACTCTTCAAACCAACAGCTATTATCATAAACATAACAAGGAATCATCAGCCAATAGTTCAGCAACTTCAGAATCCAACAACAATAGCAAATCATTTCAATTCAAGAGTTCGACGGCATATCGGTATTACTTCGGCGATTCCGAACATATCATTAACAATTCTCACATATATATCGGCTGTTGAAGCTTCAAAATTAACATATCAGCAGGTATATGGATTGAATCATAGTTGGAAATTCATAAGAACATGATATACAAATCAATCTTCAATCCAATCCTCAAGAACACAAGTTTAGAAGCTCAACAACAATACTTCCACACAAGTTTCTGATATCTGTCCATTTCGAATTCTCAAATCTTAATGAACAAAGAAGAAACTTACATCAAATCGAAGTACTCGTCGCAAGGATTCCAGAACATCTTTCGGAATCGAAATCGGACGAACGGATCAAAAGTTACGGCAATTTGAAGAAATCAAAATCATAAGAAAGGAAAAGGTTTCGACCTCTGTTCTCCATTCTGAAACCTTTTTTGCTTCAAACACGTTTCATTCTGATTAAATTGGATAGATATTGCATAAATTTCAATTTAGTCCCTGAAGTCTTCAGTAATTGCAATTCAGTCCTCGGCCGTCGTTTTAATTCAATTTCAATCCAAAATAATTTAAAAATATTAGAATTCAAATCAAAACTCTAAATATTCTCAAATTAAATATACTCGGATTAAAATTAAATAAATTCAAATTAATTAAATAATCCGGTCTTTTGCACTTTAGCCCTTGCAACGTCGATAATTGCAAATCACTCCCTGATCAGGTTAAATCTTCAAAATTCATCTTCTTTAATTTCCGAAACATGGAATTAAATCTTCAATTCCATAAATATTCAAATCGAATATTTATTCTTTTAATTTAAGAATTCTCGGAATTTAATTCTCAAAATCCGCATATTCTCAAATTAAATATTTTCAGCTCGGAAATTAAATCTATCATTTTCATAACTTCTCAAATCAATATTAGCCCATAATATGGAATTTAATTCTCAAATTCCATAATTCATAATTTAATATTTTCGGGCCTTACATCCAGACTGCACAACAGATTGAGCCCTAGGCCCAAGAGATCCACTTGGCTGTCGTGGCATCATCAATAGTGCTCGCATATTGTTGTTCTCCACTTGACGTCATCGATTAACCAGAGTCTCGTAAGATGTCGGATCATCACAGACAACAACCTGTGAAAAAATATCCTGATTCAAGCCTTGCAGAAAGATGTCGTATTTGGACGCATAACTCTCATTGATATGGGGACTCTAAGGTAGCAGATCAATTAATCGCTGCTGATACTCATCAATAGTCATAGATCCCTGTCACAGCATAAGCAACTCCATCGACCGTGCCTGACGGACAGTTGGAGGAAAATACAACTTCTGAAACTGCTGGCGGAAATCCTCCCAAGTGACCCGTCCTCTCTCAGTATGCGCCTGAGCTGCCTTAGCATCCCACCATAATCGTTCACGTCCATCTAGAACAAACTCTAGAACCACCATCTTCTGCTCCTCAGTACACTCGAAAGCACGAAAAGCACTTTCGATTCTGGCCATCCAGTTCCTCGCTTCCTTAGGATTCTCGCCTCCCAACAAGGGTTTCGATCCTACTTGCATGAATTTATTGATAGTGTAGCGACGTCTACCCTCATGAGGACGATGTCCATCCTCATGATGATGGCGATGGTGACGATGACCACCTCCCTGGCCAACACTACCATGGCTCTCGTTACCTCCATCAGCCATTATCTGAAAAGAGTTGCACATTAAAATCCCAAATGCGCAATAATTACTCAAGACTAAACTAAATCTCAAGTACTAATCCCAGAATCTAAGCATGCTCTGATACCAAAAATGTAGTGACCCTGCAATGAATCACCTACTAACTGGCAACTAATAGCATGCATTAGGCTTAATTAAAGCAATAATACTAATCAGAGAAAAACTTGCGGAAACAGAACCCATAATTTACATATCAGCTTAGTACAAAAGTTTCAAGCTTATTTATCAGTAGTGATACAACCAACAAAACAACTAGAAAGTAACATTATACAGCTATATCGAATCCTGCTGTATAAATAACTCCTCAAGTCTCCTGTTCCCTAGTCTTGCCTCGAGCTATCGGCTCCGTCCATCCTGCGACCTGCCCCATGCAATAGGGTGTCCAAGATAACAACTAAGACGTGAGCGCTAACGCCCAGTACATCAACATGAGTAAGCATATGTATACGATGTATGCAACCGTGATGAATGGTAAAGGGTCATCTGATAAATCATGCTCAGTACAGGCGCCAAATGAGCATTGTAACCTCACGGATCAACCTCTGGGTACAACCACACTCGTCTAATACACTAGAGTAGTCAGATATACATGTCCCCGCTGTCGCGGTACTCTCAGTGACAGACTATCAAGTATAGAGCTTAGCAGCTCTATAATCAGGTATAACAAGGTATAGGCTCAACGTGTATATGCACATGACATATGAATATGGAAAGCGGTAAATCATATATCATGCCATATAATAATGCCAAATAAATGCAACACATAAACATGTATACTCACTGGAAATCTCAGTCAATGTGTACGTACCTCTAGGCTAGTTCAAGTCTTAGTAGGATCCTAGGTTCCAAGCCTATATTCAAAAGTTCACCGTATCACTACACAAGTTCTATAAGCCTTAACTAAGCTAATACGTACTCCCAAAACTTAAATAGATTTCCGGACCATACCTTCGTCTTTAGTAAGCCCTTTGGAGTCTCTAGTCTCGGATGACTATAACCACACATTGGTTATTCCAGAACTTCTATAATAACCGATAGAACCCTCAAGTGTATATCTCACACTATATAACTGAAGAAGGAAACTCGGAATTCGTATTTCAAAATGAATTCGAATGAGCCCTATTTATAGACCCCAAAATCGGTCAAGTTCGGATCCTACGAACTCGAGTTCAGATCGTCCGATTCAACTCACTGTCTGCATGCAAAACACGTTGAGTTTGGATCGTTCGATCGCCACTTCTGTGACGCCTAAAATCCAATCTACTAAATCACATGAATTAATTAAATAAATATTGGGATTATTATTTTTTTTAAGTTTAATTGATTTAAATTATTTATGTGAATTATGTGTTAATAAATATTTATAATATTTATTCAAGTGATTTTATTTTACTAACTATTTAATTAATATTTTTAATTGTTTAGGTTTATCTGTCCAAATGATTTTATTGTGCAATTTAAATTGCTTTAAATATTTTAAAGGTTTAAGCTTGCATATTTAAATTTTTTTAATTGTTTAGTTTATTCATTTAAATTATTTTAACTGTTTAGCTTATTTATTTAAATACTTTTGATTGTCCAACTTATTTATTTTAAATAACTTAAGTTTAGCGGTTAGTTAATTTAAATTATTTTAAATGTCTAGATTATTTATTTTAAATGCTTTTAACTGTCCAAGTCGTTTTAAATATTTTTATTCCGTTTGTGTATTTATTTAAATTACTTTTAAACGTTCGTCTAGTTTGTTTAAATTATTTTAATCACTCTGTTTATTATTTAAAAATCTTGTTTATCATTGCGAGATAAAAATATTTAAAGTGTTGATTTTAATTCCTAAGATAGTGCCTAAATTCATTTTAATAATTATGGTTTTTAATTCCTTGGATTTAATTGTTTAAGTTTTCATTAAAGTTTCAGTGCTCAAATAATTTAAGTTATTTATTATTGAGATTTCTTGAGTTCAGTGACTTCCGGTTCCGGCATAAGGCGATGGTGGGTTTCGGCAAAAAATTACTAAATTTTATTTCAAGAGATAATATTTTTTAGAATTGAGGAAAATAGATGAAATGTTGATTTTAGAATTTTTTGGGTGTCAAAAAAAATCTCTTTTATCTCATTCATGAGTTTTTTTTTTAAACTTTTCCAAAATTTAGCATTTTCAAACCCGGAAATTGAGATTTAAGTATTTAATTCAATTCTTGATTTTTTTTAAACTTAAGAGTGTTTGAGGGGCTTTGTGTGTGTAGTGCAAATGTTGTAATAACTATAGTCGCACTTTTAAAATTTTGAGACTAACGCTTTTACACACACCATTTAAAATACTACATATTATATTATTTTAAAACAACACACACACCAAATTAAAACCCAAACCCTAGCCCCCAAAATAACCCCTTCCTCACGCCTCTCCCCCTCTCTCTCTCGTTTCTCACTAGCCGATCCATCGGCTTCTTCTTCCTCTTGTTTTCCTGTCGTCGCCGCCGACCTACAACACTCGTAGCCAACCGGATCTCGAGTCTTAGGAGGTCAAGCAGCTGTTGGGTCGTGTATTTCAGCTAGGTTCCATCGTTTTCTTTGAGGTTTTCAAGCCAAAGCAAGTATGAGCATTTCTTGGGCATTCAAGCTAGCTACTATGTTCTTGCACCTAACCTTTTCTTAAATTTCGAAATGCTTGCAATTTTTAACATGTAGGGATCGATCTGAAATTTCAGATTTGGTATGTGTGATTTTTGAATTTTTGATTGAGCTTGGGTTTTAAGGTGTTGCATGGTGATTTGTGATGGGAGGAATGAGGTGTTTTGAATGCTTGATGTATTTTCGAAAAATCTAGAAGTTGTATGCCCCCTTAAATTCGAAAGTTTGCATGTGTAAGTGCTGGAATTGAAGTGAGTTTGAAGCGTTTTAATTATTTGCATTGGGCTTGATTGATTGTTCATGAGTTTGAGGCATTTTGGTGCATGATCATGTGATTTTCTAAATGTGGGGTTGGAGTGTGGTTGAGGGCTGCCTAAGTGTTTGTGAAAAGTCCTAAGACATGTCTATAGGTGTGTTTGGTGGTTTGGAAGGAGGTAGAGGCAAGGAAAAAGGGCTTGGGATGGTTTCCTCCAAGTAGAATTGTTGTAAGGTGTTGACCTCCATGGGCAGAGCAGTCTGGTTTCGGGGCAGGGGAGGAACTGAACGAGGTCTGGGCGTGGTAAGGGCTGGTCCTAGGTCTAGGTTATGATGTTCTGGCCGCGTCGGTATAAAATGAGATCGTTTCGGTTAAGTATTCAATGAGTTATGGGTCTTTGAAGTTGAGGTGTCGGTGCTGAATTTTTGGGAAGAAATAAGGGGCTGTCCAAAGTTGGTTTGTGCTTGTATTGCTTGGGATGTCAAATGAGGTTATAGACTATACCTATGGTTAGTTTGTAGTATTTGGAGAGTGTCGGTTCGAGCGGGATCGAATTCGGTTAAGGTAAGATCGAGTTAAGGGCTTTTTAGTGTTCTTACTTGGGTTATGCCTTGGTTGCGAAAAATAGAGTTAAGGTTGGGTAGTAGAACCTAGGGACAGCCACTCACACACTTAACACCCACAATTTTTGTGTTGAGTTTCATTTCCCATAGTTGCATACTTGTGTGTTTGAGTCTCGTCTTTGAGCCGAGCGAAATGTTACAAAGGAAGTCGCTTTTATTCATGCATGCTAAGTATTTTGAGCCGAGTCAAAGAAAGAAAAAGAAAATATTTTTTTGAACGAAGTGATTTGATTGTGACGAGACAGGGTATTGATGGGTGGGGGATGCCTCACTCACTTGCCATAGACGGGTAGATCGAGATCGGGAGACATCTCGGGATCCCTACCAAAATAGACGGGTAGTGTGAGATCGGGAGAAATCTCGGGATCCCTACCAAATGACAGATAAAGGGGTAAGTCGCGTCGGGAGGAATCTCGGCCTCTTGCCGACATAGTGCACTGCAGTCATTGATCGATCAAAACAGAGGGTCACAATTCAAGGATATAAGTTTACAGTTTCAGTTTCAGTATCAGTTTGACTCGTCTTAATGCATTCAGTTTTCAGTCATGCATGAGTTTCAGTTAAGATAAGAAAGTTCAAGGGTTTCATTGTGTGAGTTGGCATGTGTTCATTGTTTACATGTTGTATCATTCTCTTGTAGCATGCGCATTCTTACAGTTTAAGTTTCAAGTATATTATGTACAGTATTTTGAATATTACCGCAGTTATTTTAAACCCTTGTTATTATACTGTTTATACCTGCTGGGTCATTAGACTCACTATGCTTGTTTGTTTTCCAGGTGAGGAGGAGTACCTAGGGACCGAGGGGCAGGATCCTCGAGGTTGAGGTCGCTGGCAGTGCAAGGCCCTATGACCGTCGCTGTTTCTATTTTAAGTTCTGCATAAGACTATGTTTTTTTAAATAAAGAATTTTACTATGAGTACTTTCGGTATTAGCCCGGATGTGGTTTCCCTGTGCTTGATTTTTATGATTTGAAGTTTGTTATCGCTATTATTGCAACCGTGTGGGGTTGCCTTTATTTTTTTAAGTTTATGATTATCGCAGCTTGGATTTTTTTTATCACTTTTACTCATTTATGTTAGAACTGCTGCGTGAGACAGGGTGGTTTGTTTATTTTCAAACAAGTCATGGCAAATTTTTTTATAAATACATCTTTTCTTTATTATTTAATTAAGTTTAGAGGTTAGGGTCGTTTCAACTTCGGATCGTCTGAAGTGTCCTATGCTTGACACTTGTCAAAATCCATGGCTGGGTAATCCTGTCTGCATGCCATAAGGGAGTTCGGGCCGTCCGATCCTGGTTCGGACCGTCCGAACGTGCCTTAACTCCGAAGTCAACAAGCCCTCTTCGGAGCCCCCGGATTGCTGAGTTCGGATCGTCCGAAGTCCTCTTCGGACCGTCCGATCTGGCCCAAACATTGGAAGCCCAATTCTTGATTCTGATGTAACACCCGGAAATTTTTATACGTAAATTCGCATGCATAATTAGGGAAAATAATTATTTAAAATTTATATTTGGGTTAAAAGACATTTATGTGTTATTATGTGAATTATATGCATGATTTAAATTTATTTTAGCATTTAACCCGCAATTATTGTATTTTTAGATTTTTGAGTAAATAAGTTATTTGATCGTGTAGACGGGACCGTGGACGGACGAGATATCAAATTTTGAGCCAAAAATATTTTATGAGATTTTATGAGCCTTAAAAATAATATTTTAAGATATTTTGTCAAGAAAATTTTTTTATTTAATTATATATTTATTTAAGGGTTGATTTTTAGCCAAAATAAGTCATTTTAATGACTTTATTAAATTTTAAAAATCCTCTAAATTATTATTTCGGGATTTTTGGTTTTATTATCAGATTAATAAGTTATTATTGAGTTTTTAAATATTTATTTAGGTACGATTTTATCTCAAATTAGTTATTATCCTAATTTAATCCTATTTATAAAATTTTAAAACTAAAACCTGTCCTACCCAACCCTAACCCCATTCAGCCGACAACCCCCTCTCCTCCACCTCCTTCCTCATGTTTCAACAGAGAACCAAGCCTCCATAGCCGATCCTTCAAGGATTCTTCAAGTTCTTGGTCCGTTTGCCGTCCCGGAGCCCCGTATACGCGTAAATCTTTGTAATAATTAACAAGGCATGTTTAGTTCTTTTCCTTGAACACCATATAAGCTATTAATCATGAACGATGTTTTATTTCAGATTTCTCCTAATTATTTTGAAATTATGCAAGTTTTTGGTTGTTTGATGCATATATATGAGAATTCATGATCACGACTCATGTTTTGACTTGCATGGTTCGGTCCAGAGGGTCGGGTTCGAACCAGAGGTGAGTTAGGGTCCATTAGGGTCAGTTTTAAAGGTTGTTTCAATCCTGGAGTGGCTGGAAAAAGGCTAGAACTAAGCTGTTTCAGCAGCTAGATGAGAGCAGAATTTTTGCATGGGAAAGAGGAGCCATGGCCGAGCCATGCATGGTTGGTTCGGGCCAGGGCTGGGTTAGGAGATGCTCCTGGATCCTGGAGAGGTCTTGGTGCTGGTGCTCTGGCCATTGGTGGCCGGAGTTGGTCGGAAAAGGCAAGAGTATAGGGGCTGCCATATATAGAGAGCAGATTGAGCAGTTCCGGGAAAATGGCTTGTACGGGCTGTAGGAATCGAGTTAAGGGCTGGTTCCAACTTGGTTAGAACCCCAAGACCTTGAGGAAGGTTGTGTCAGCAGGGCTCTGACTGGTAGTAGTCGGAGCTGGGCGGCTAAAGCCCTTAAAGGGCTGAGATGCTGCTGCACGCGCAGGCCGTGAGGAGAAGGAAGGGGGGAGGGCTCGGGTTGGTTTCGGGCTGGGTTTTGGGGCTGGGTGGTCCGGGTAGGGTCTGGGGAGTCATGGGTCAGGTCAGTAGGGTCCGGGTTTGGGTTAGGTGGGCCGGACTCAGGTATTTTAATTTTTAATTAATTAAGAGTTTAATTGGTTTTTGGGCTTTAATAATTAGTTAGAAAATTATCTGGACCTCCAAATAATTTTATTTGGACCTTAAATAATTTATTTAAGTTAGCCCAATGATTTTTATGGGCTTGGGAGCCCATGAGAATTTTCGGGCCAGTCAATGCATTTTTGGGTCAGTCTAGAGTTTTATTGGGTTTAATTAAGTTAGTGGGCTTAATATTTTTATTTAGGCCCAATTAAGTTTAATTAAGTTATTTGGGATAAAACATGATTTTTGGGCTTAGATTAAGTTAATGGGCTTAAATGTTTTATTTAGGCCCAATTATGATTAATGACACTTAATTAAAAATTTATTTCTATTGGGCTTTTATTTAAGTTTAATGAGCTTAAAGTGAGTCATCAGCAGTCTGGACCAACCCATGTAAATATACTAAGTCCGGAATATATATTTAATTTATTTTATGCATGAAGTTTATTTTAAGTATAAGTATATATGTTATGAAAATAATTAAATATATATTACGGACTCATTTTTAAGTGCATGCATACATGAAATATTTTATGATGTTTTTATGATCAAGAATTGAGCATGAAAAATATTTTTATGGAAATTGAAGTGATGTGGCGGCACAGAGGTGGTTTACCACCGGCACAGAGGTAGCTCTACTACCGGCATAGAAGTGGTTTTACCACTGGTACAGAGGTAGTTTACTACCAGCATAGAGGTGGATTTATCCACCGCCACGTACGATGGTTCTTAGACTGATCAGTCGGCACAGTTATTAGTCACATTCATGGATATGACCATACTCAGTTTTTACGATGATGACATGCTCAATTATGTTATGTATGATTAGCTATGATGTATGTACGACTGATGATGAATAATTTTTATGATGCATTATTTTAAGATCATGCATGCATATCCATGTAAGTTATATGTATTAGTATGATTATGTGATGCATTATTTTAACCCTTGTTATAAAGGATTAGACATGTTTAGCCTCTAGTGTAACGCCCCGTTTTTATTTTAAATGAGTTTATTTGAGTTAATCGGAGATTACAGAGTTCAAGAGCCGACTCGATTTTGATCAGGGTCTATTTTGCAAAAATTGGATTTTGCAGGGACTAAAACGCAAATAATGGATTTGTTATATTATCTACACTTAGAAAGGATTTGACTTAGTCTCCTTTGCATTATATTCATCTCCTCCATCGGTTCTCCACCATTGAAGACGCCTCCTTAGGCTTTCAAGCTTTCAAAATCCAGTCCGAGTTCGATCCGTCCGTTAAAAATTATTTCTGAAGGCAGATTATCGATCACTGCAGTGAGAGCTCTGTTATATCGTAAGTTTTTCAACGATCAGATACATTCTAGTTTTTGGATGTTTTTAGAATCGTTCTAGATTCGAGTATGTTGTTCTTGGCGAAGTTCTGATCATTTATTATCTGTCGGTTTTGAAATAGAGCGACGTTCGGATTTGTTATGATTTTTGGAAGCCTTTTTCGAAAATTATGGTTTTGAGATTTGTTGGGATTACCTTGTTTTGGTTGTCTTAGAATTGTTATGAGGTTATATCGCTATTGAACTGCTGTCTGCGTTTCCGGTTGTTCAGTTTATAGCCGTTATGCCGTCGGTTTGAGTTTTGGGGATTTCGAACCGTTTTTGAGTTGTGATCTTGGCTTGTAAGTTGATCGTGGTTATTGATCATTAAATTGTATCTGAACAGATTCGTTTGGAGTTGTCAAGCCCTACGTTAGCAGCATTTGGTCGTCGAGAATTGGACGAAGAACGCTTATCCAGAGTTGGAACTACTGCATTGAAAGGTAAAAGCAGTCATCGTAGCGGGATAGCATACTCGGGACAGTTGGTTCTCGAGTTTCCCTTAAAATCACATACTTGCATCTACACTCGTTCTAGCATGAGGAACTTGTGTTTTGTTGTTTTGATTGAGCTTTTGTTATATGGCTATGTTCTATGTTTCTGTTATGCATTCATCTTGAGCCAATCTTGTTTTCAGCGGGCAGAACCGCCCTTTTTTTTTAGACATTTGGGAACTATGATTGAGTGGCCTAGGTCGTAGTCGTTTCGCCTAGTGCTAGAATACTCATTATAGTTGCTCAAAGTCTAGAGGAGTGGGATACGTGGCACCACCTCGATTGGGTGAGTCGGTGAGTCGTTACGTAATCTCACCCTCGGGATCCCAAAAGCACAGCAGCAATCCCTCGTTATCAGATTTGATATCCCGGTTTAAAGACATGCATTTCATTGCATCGTTATTGATTTCGTTGTTGTCATGAAAGCATGTTTATTGTTGTATTACTTGATATGTTGTTTTTACTGGGATTATCATTCTCACCGATTTATCCGGCTGTTGCTTTGTTTTGTATGTGTACTTGGCAACAGATGGGGCAGGACCAAGTCAGCGAAGGCCTGGTTAGCAACAAGAGGGAGAGCTAGTAGTGAGACTCGGTTTAGAAGTCGTGTCAGCATGTCTACCTAGTTGTTTTGGAACATGTTTAGATCTCGAACTTCGTTGTTTATGTTGTATCGATTATGCGAGTCTTATGTTGCATGTTATAGACTGGTGCGTAGTTGATCAACACTAGCATTTCATGTAATAACTGGAGAAGTTATGTTTTTAATGCATGAATTTGCGTTTGATGTATGGAATAACTTTTAGTTTGAGCTGCCAAGCTTTTTCTGCTCTGTTCTGTTTCTGCTGCAGGGGGCGCCCGAGCTGTAGTTTTTAGCAGCCCGAGCGCACCCCAGTTCGAGTAATCCAGCAGCGCTGGAGTTTAGGGCGCGCTCGAGCGGAAGTTTTTGCCCGCCCGAGCGCACCCCCTTTTTACAAAAAAAAAAAAAAAAATTTCTTTCTTACTTTGGTCTTGGATCTTGTATGCTTAATTGTTGTTTAGGCCGAGATTAGTTGTTTAGAACCGAGGTCTCATATTAAGTGGTATGAGAGAGTTAAGATTCTTGGTTGAACTAGAGTGAGCGGGTAGATCGAGTCTGCGTGTATTGGCTCCTCGCATGTGTTTGAATTATTTTAACTGTGTACTTAATTCCATGTGAGCATGCTTTATTATTGAGAATTATTGAATTACATGGTTATGTGATTTAATTTATAAAGCATGATCTACTTGAGATATAACTGTTTCTGTTATCGACTAGTATCCGGTATTCCAAGCGGTTGTAAGGGCACTGATTGTAGCGATTGAGATATCTCGTGTCCTAACCTTTGATTATAAGATGGGTCCTCGTCGAGTGATAAACAGAAACACACCGCCAGTTATCCATGCGACTGAGCAAGCTAGAACTGAAGTTGATCAGTTGGATGCTTTAGCAACGCCTATGGAAACCTTGCTGAAGAGGTTTCAGTCGTTTAATCCGCCGTTATTGATGGGTTCAGAAAATCCAGTTGACTGCGAGAGTTGGTTGGATGATATTGATCAGCTGTTCGATTCCATTGATTACACAGATGACCGCAGATTCAGGTTAGTCATTCATCAGCTACGTGGGGTTGCTAAGAGCTGGTGGATCATGACAAAGAAAGCAATGGAGAGTAGAGGTACGGAAGTTACTTGGACTCTTTTTAAATCTGAATTTTATAAGCAGTTTTTTCCTATCTCGTATCGCAAAGATAAGGGAGCAGAGTTTGCCAACCTGAGGCAAGGGAATCTGAACATTGAAGAGTACGTGGCTAAGTTCGATAGTCTGTTGCGTTTTGTACCGCTAATTGCCGGAGATGAAGAAGCTAAGGCAGATCAGTTCATCAATGGGTTGAACCCCGACGTCTTCACGTTGGTTAACACCAACAGGCCTAACAACTTTGCGGATGCCATGAATCACGCAAAGGGAGCAAAAGCAGGCTTGTGGAGGCAAACCAGGAATCTCTTCAGGGAATACATCAGGAAATTCGCTGACAACCGGTAACTGATCAATACCCGGACTACTCGTGGACATATTAACTGCATAAATGAGATAGCCCTCCCCACCTGACTCTAAGACATGACATGCCTTTAGAGCCGATACAAGTGGCATCGGAGGTCGTTCTCCCTCACCATAAAAGTACCAGCTATCACCCTCATCCACATGAAACTGTACTAGACGCTGATAACAATCCACAGTAGCGTGATACAAAGTCAGCATATCTATTCCCAAAATACAGTCAAAATCTTCCATCGCTAAGATCATCAAATTAGCCGATAACACATGACCCTCAAACTCTAGAAGGCAACCCATCACTAGACGTTTAGTTACTACCTCCTGCTCCAGCGGAGTAGATAGAACTAAATCCAGGTCTAATGATACAAATGGTAATCTATGTCTCTTAACAAAGAGACTAGAAATAAAGGAATGCGATGCTCCTGTATCAATTAAAAAAAGTGCAGGAATACCACATAACAGAAAGGTACCTGCCAACATGCGATCGCTTTCCTCGGTAGCCTGCTCCTGAGACAGAGCAAATACCTGCCCCTGCGTGTGTGGATGGAAACTAGAAGAACTAGGTGGTGTTGGCTGCTGACGTGGATGAGTAGAAGCCTGAGATACCATCTACGATCCTGATCCACTCGCATCTCCCATACGCTGATGACAATCTCGCCGCAGATTTCCCTGCTCACCATTGATAAAACATGCACCAGAAGCCTTCCGACAAGAAGCTGCAGAATGCTTTCCACCACAGTGACTGCAAAACTCATCTTTCTTCTTCTTCTTTCCAAACCGAAACATACCTCGTGAACCACGAGATCCAGAAGAAGTAGTAGTAGAAGAAGACATAGGTCCAGACTGCACAACAGATTGAGCCCTAGGCCCAAGAGATCCACTTGGCTGTCGTGGAATCATCAATAGTGCTCGCATATTGTTGTTCTCCACTTGACGTCATCGATTAACCAGAGTCTCGTAAGATGTCGGATCATCACAGACAACAACCCGTGAAAAAATATCCTGATTCAAGCCTTGCAGAAAGATATCGTATTTGGACGCATAACTCTAATTGATATGGGGACTCTAAGGTAGCAGATCAATTAATCGCTGCTGATACTCATCAATAGTCATAGATCCCTGTCTCAGCGTAAGCAACTCCATCGACCGTGCCTGACGGACAGTTGGAGGAAAATACAACTTCTGAAACTGCTGGCGAAAATCCTCCCAAGTGACCCGTCCTCTCTCAGTATGCGCCTGAGCTGCCTTGGCATCCCACCATAATCGTTCACGTCCATCTAGAACAAACTCTAGAACCACCATCTTCTGCTCCTCAGTACACTCGAAAGCACGAAAAGCACTTTCGATTCTGGCCATCCAGTTCCTCGCTTCCTTAGGATTCTCGCCTCCCAACAAGGGTTTCGGTCCTACTTGCATGAATTTATTGATAGTGTAGCGACGTCTACCCTCATGAGGACGATGTCGATCCTCATGATGATGGCAATGGTGACGATGACCACCTCCCTGGCCAACACTACCATGGCTCTCGTTACCTCCATCAGCTATTATCTGAAAAGAGTTGCACATTAAAATCCCAAATGCGCAATAATTACTCAAGACTAAACTAAATCCCAAGTACTAATCCCAGAATCTAAGCATGCTCTGATACCAAAAATGTAGTGACCCTGCAATGAATCACCTACTAACTGGCAACTAATAGCATGCATTAGGCTTAATTAAAGCAATAATACTAATCAGAGAAAAACGTGCGGAAACAGAACCCATAATTTACATATCAGCTTAGTACAAAAGTTTCAAGCTTATTTATCAGTAGTGATACAACCAACGAAACAACTAGAAAGTAACATTATACAGCTATATCGAATCCTGCTGTATAAATAACTCCTCAATTCTCCTGTTCCCTAGTCTTGCCTCGAACTATCGGCTCCGTCCATCCTGCGACCTGCCCCATGCAATAGGGTGTCCAAGATAACAACTAGGACGTGAGCGCTAACGCCCAGTACATCAACATGAGTAAGCATATGTATACGATGTATGCAACCGTGATGAATGGTAAAGGGTCATCTGATAAATCATGCTCAGTACAGGCGCCAAATGAGCGTTGTAACCTCACGGATCAACCTTTGGGTACAACCACACTCGTCTAATACACTAGAGTAGTCAGATATACATGTTCCCGCTGTCGCGGTACTCTCAGTGACAGACTATCAAGTATAGAGCTTAGCAGCTCTATAATCAGGTATAACAAGGTATAGGCTCAACGTGTATATGCACATGACATATGAATATGGAAAGCGGTAAATCATATATCATGCCATATAATAATGCCAAATAAATGCAACACATAAACATGTATACTCACTGGCAATCTCAGTCAATGTGTACGTACCTCTAGGCTAGTTCAAGTCTTAGTAGGATCCTAGGTTCCAAGCCTATATTCAAAAGTTCACCGTATCACTACACAAGTTCTATAAGCCTTAACTAAGCTAATAAGTACTCCCAAAACTTAAATAGATTTCCGGACCATACCTTCGTCTTTAGTAAGCCCTTTGGAGTCTCTAGTCTCGGATGACTATAACCACACCTTGGTTATTCCAGAACTTCTATAATAACCGATAGAACCCTCAAGTGTATATCTCACACTATATAACTGAAGAAGGAAACTCGGAATTCGTATTTCAAAATGAATTCGAATGAGCCCTATTTATAGACCCCAAAATCGGTCAAGTTCGGATCCTCCGAACTCGAGTTCAGATCGTCCGATTCAACTCACTGTCTGCATGCAAAACACGTTGAGTTTGGATCGTTCGATCGCCACTTCTGTGACGCCTAAAATCCAATCTACTAAATCACATGAATTAATTAAATAAATATTGGGATTATTATTATTTTTAAGTTTAATTGATTTAAATTATTTATGTGAATTATGTGTTAATAAATATTTATAATATTTATTCAAGTGATTTTATTTTACTAACTATTTAATTAATATTTTTAATTGTTTAGGTTTATCTGTCCAAATGATTTTATTGTGCAATTTAAATTGCTTTAAATATTTTAAAGGTTTAAGCTTGCATATTTAAATTTTTTTAATTGTTTATTTTATTCATTTAAATTATTTTAACTGTTTAGCTTATTTATTTAAATACTTTTGATTGTCCAACTTATTTATTTTAAATAACTTAAGTTTAGCGGTTAGTTAATTTAAATTATTTTAAATGTCTAGATTATTTATTTTAAATGCTTTTAATTGTCCAAGTCGTTTTAAATATTTTTATTCCGTTTGTGTATTTATTTAAATTACTTTTAAACGTTCGTCTAGTTTTTTTAAATTATTTTAATCACTCTGTTTATTATTTAAAAATCTTGTTTATCGTTGCGAGATAAAAATATTTAAAGTGTTGATTTTAATTCCTAAGATAGTGCCTAAATTCATTTTAATAATTATGGTTTTTAATTCCTTGGATTTAATTGTTTAAGTTTTCATTAAAGTTTCAGTGCTCAAATAATTTAAGTTATTTATTATTGAGATTTCTTGAGTTCAGTGACTTCCGGTTCCGGCATAAGGCGATGGTGGGTTTCGGCAAAAAATTACTAAATTTTATTTCAAGAGATAATATTTTTTAGAATTGAGGAAAATAGATGAAATGTTGATTTTAGAATTTTTCGGGTGTCAAAAAAAATCTCTTTTATCTCATTCCTGAGTTTTTTTTTTAAACTTTTCCAAAATTTAGCATTTTCAAACCCGGAAATTGAGATTTAAGTATTTAATTCAATTCTTGATTTTTTTTAAACTTAAGAGTGTTTGAGGGGCTTTGTGTGTGTAGTGCAAATGTTGTAATAACTATAGTCGCACTTTTAAAATTTTGAGACTAACGCTTTTACACACACCATTTAAAATACTACATATTATATTATTTTAAAACAACACACACACCAAATTAAAACCCAAACCCTAGCCCCCAAAATAACCCCTTCCTCACGCCTCTCCCCCTCTCTCTCTCGTTTCTCACTAGCCGATCCATTGGCTTCTTCTTCCTCTTGTTTTCCTGTCATCGCCGCCGACCTACAACACTCGTAGCCAACCGGAGCTCGAGTCTTAGGAGGTCAAGCAGCTGTTGGGTCGTGTATTTCAGCTAGGTTCCATCGTTTTCTTTGAGGTTTTCAAGCCAAAGCAAGTATGAGCATTTCTTGGGCATTCAAGCTAGCTACTATGTTCTTGCACCTAACCTTTTCTTAAATTTCGAAATGCTTGCAATTTTTAACATGTAGGGATCGATCTGAAATTTCAGATTTGGTATGTGTGATTTTTGAATTTTTGATTGAGCTTGGGTTTTAAGGTGTTGCATGGTGATTTGTGATGGGAGGAATGAGGTGTTTTGAATGCTTGATGTATTTTCGAAAAATCTAGAAGTTGTATGCCCCCTTAAATTCGAAAGTTTGCATGTGTAAGTGCTGGAATTGAAGTGAGTTTGAAGCGTTTTAATTATTTGCATTGGGCTTGATTGATTGTTCATGAGTTTGAGGCATTTTGGTGCATGATCATGTGATTTTCTAAATGTGGGGTTGGAGTGTGGTTGAGGGCTGCCTAAGTGTTTGTGAAAAGTCCTAAGACATGTCTATAGGTGTGTTTGGTGGTTTGGAAGGAGGTAGAGGCAAGGAAAAAGGGCTTGGGATGGTTTCCTCCAAGTAGAATTGTTGTAAGGTGTTGACCTCCATGGGCAGAGCAGTCTGGTTTTGGGGCAGGGGAGGAACTGAACGAGGTCTGGGCATGGTAAGGGCTGGTCCTAGGTCTAGGTTATGATGTTCTGGCCGCGTCGGTATAAAATGAGATCGTTTCGGTTAAGTATTCAATGAGTTATGGGTCTTTGAAGTTGAGGTGTCGGTGCTGAATTTTTGGGAAGAAATAAGGGGCTGTCCAAAGTTGGTTTGTGCTTGTATTGCTTGGGATGTCAAATGAGGTTATAGACTATACCTATGGTTAGTTTGTAGTATTTGGAGAGTGTCGGTTCGAGCGGGATCGAATTCGGTTAAGGTAAGATCGAGTTAAGGGCTTTTTAGTGTTCTTACTTGGGTTATGCCTTGGTTGCGAAAAATAGAGTTAAGGTTGGGTAGTAGCACCTAGGGACAGCCACTCACACACTTAACACCCACAATTTTTGTGTTGAGTTTCATTTCCCATAGTTGCATACTTGTGTGTTTGAGTCTCGTCTTTAAACAGAGCGAAATGTTACAAAGGAAGTCGCTTTTATTCATGCATGCTAAGTATTTTGAGCCGAGTCAAAGAAAGAAAAAGAAAATATTTTTTTGAATGAAGTGATTTGATTGTGACGAGACAGGGTATTGATGGGTGGGGGATGCCTCACTCACTTGCCATAGACGGGTAGATCGAGATCGGGAGACATCTCGGGATCCCTACCAAAATAGACGGGTAGTGTGAGATCGGGAGAAATCTCGGGATCCCTACCAAATGACAGATAAAGGGGTAATTCGCGTCGGGAGGAATCTCGGCCTCTTGCCGACATAGTGCACTGCAGTCATTGATCGATCAAAACAGAGGGTCACAATTCAAGGATATAAGTTTACAGTTTCAGTTTCAGTATCAGTTTGACTCGTCTTAATGCATTCAGTTTTCAGTCATGCATGAGTTTCAGTTAAGATAAGAAAGTTCAAGGGTTTCATTGTGTGAGTTGGCATGTGTTCATTGTTTACATGTTGTATCATTCTCTTGTAGCATGCGCATTCTTACAGTTTAAGTTTCAAGTATATTATGTACAGTATTTTGAGTATTACCGCAGTTATTTTAAACCCTTGTTTATATACTGTTTATACCTGCTGGGTTATTAGACTCACTATGCTTGTTTGTTTTCCAGGTGAGGAGGAGTACCTAGGGACCGAGGGGCAGGATCCTCGAGGTTGAGGTCGCTGGCAGTGCAAGGCCCTATGACCGTCGCTGTTTCTATTTTAAGTTCCGCATAAGACTATGTTTTTTTAAATAAAGAATTTTACTATGAGTACTTTCGGTATTAGCCCGGATGTGGTTTCCCTGTGCTTGATTTTTATGATTTGAAGTTTGTTATCGCTATTATTGCAACCGTGTGGGGTTGCCTTTATTTTTTTAAGTTTATGATTATCGCAGCTTGGATGTTTTTTATCACTTTTACTCATTTATGTTAGAACTGCTGCGTGAGACAGGGTGGTTTGTTTATTTTCAAACAAGTCATGACAAATTTTTTTATAAATACATCTTTTCTTTATTATTTAATTAAGTTTAGAGGTTAGGGTCGTTTCAACTTCGGATCGTCTGAAGTGTCCTATGCTTGAAACTTGTCAAAATCCATGGCTGGGTAATCCTGCCTGCATGCCATAAGGGAGTTCGGGCCGTCCGATCCTGGTTCGGACCGTCCGAACGTGCCTTAACTCCGAAGTCAACAAGCCCTCTTCGGAGCCCCCGGATTGCTGAGTTCGGATCGTCCGAAGTCCTCTTCGGACCGTCCGATCTGGCCCAAACATTGGAAGCCCAATTCTTGATTCTGATGTAACACCCGGAAATTTTTATACGTAAATTCGCATGCATAATTAGGGAAAATAATTATTTAAAATTTATATTTGGGTTAAATGACATTTATGTGTTATTATGTGAATTATATGCATGATTTAAATTTATTTTAGCATTTAACCCGCAATTATTGTATTTTTAGATTTTTGAGTAAATAAGTTATTTGATCGTGTAGACGGGACCGTGGACGGACGAGATATCAAATTTTGAGCCAAAAATATTTTATGAGCCTTAAAAATAATATTTTAAGATATTTTGTCAAGAAATTTTTTTTATTTAATTATATATTTATTTAAGGGTTGATTTTTAGCCAAAATAAGTCATTTTAATGACTTTATTAAATTTTAAAAATCCTCTAAATTATTATTTCGAGATTTTTGGTTTTATTATCAGATTAATAAGTTATTATTGAGTTTTTAAATATTTATTTAGGTACGATTTTATCTCAAATTAGTTATTATCCTAATTTAATCCTATTTATAAAATTTTAAAACTAAAACCTGTCCTACCCAACCCTAACCCCATTCAGCCGACAACCCCCTCTCCTCCACCTCCTTCCTCATGTTTCAACAGAGAACCAAGCCTCCATAGCCGATCCTTCAAGGATTCTTCAAGTTCTTGGTCCGTTTGCCGTCCCGGAGCCCCGTATACGCGTAAATCTTTGTAATAATTAACAAGGCATGTTTAGTTCTTTTCCTTGAACACCATATAAGCTATTAATCATGAACGATGTTTTATTTCAGATTTCTCCTAATTATTTTGAAATTATGCAAGTTTTTGGTTGTTTGATGCATATATATGAGAATTCATGATCACGACTCATGTTTTGACTTGCATGGTTCGGTCCAGAGGGTCGGGTTCGAACCAGAGGTGAGTTAGGGTCCATTAGGGTCAGTTTTAAAGGTTTTTTCAATCCTGGAGTGGCTGGACAAAGGCTAGAACTAAGCTGTTTCAGCAGCTAGATGAGAGCAGAATTTTTGCATGGGAAAGAGGAGCCATGGCCGAGCCATGCATGGTTGGTTCGGGCCAGGGCTGGGTTAGGAGATGCTCCTGGATCCTGGAGAGGTCTTGGTGCTGGTGCTCTGGCCATTGGTGGCCGGAGTTGGTCGGAAAAGGCAAGAGTATAGGGGCTGCCATATATAGAGAGCAGATTGAGCAGTTCCGGGAAAATGGCTTGTACGGGCTGTAGGAATCGAGTTAAGGGCTGGTTCCAACTTGGTTAGAACCCCAAGACCTTGAGGAAGGTTGTGTCAGCAGGGCTCTGGCTGGTAGTAGTCGGAGCTGGGCGGCTAAAGCCCTTAAAGGGCTGAGATGCTGCTGCACGCGCAGGCCGTGAAGAGAAGGAAGGGGGGAGGGCTCGGGTTGGTTTCGGGCTGGGTTTTGGGGCTGGGTGGTCCGGGTAGGGTCTGGGGTGTCATGGGTCAGGTCAGTAGGGTCCGGGTTTGGGTTAGGTGGGCCGGACTCGGGTATTTTAATTTTTAATTAATTAAGAGTTTAATTGGTTTTTGGGCTTTAATAATTAGTTAGAAAATTATCTGGGCCTCCAAATAATTTTATTTGGACCTTAAATAATTTATTTAAGTTAGCCCAATGATTTTTATGGGCTTGGGAGCCCATGAGAATTTTCGGGCCAGTCAGTGCATTTTTGGGCCAGTCTAGAGTTTTATTGGGTTTAATTAAGTTAGTGGGCTTAATATTTTTATTTAGGCCCAATTAAGTTTAATTAAGTTATTTGGGATAAAACATGATTTTTGGGCTTAGATTAAGTTAATGGGCTTAAATGTTTTATTTAGGCCCAATTATGATTAATGACACTTAATTAAAAATTTATTTCTATTGGGCTTTTATTTAAGTTTAATGAGCTTAGAGTGAGTCATCAGCAGTCTGGACCAACCCATGTAAATATACTAAGTCCGGAATATATATTTAATTTATTTTATGCATGAAGTTTATTTTAAGTATAAGTATATATGTTATGAAAATAATTAAATATATATTACGGACTCAATTTTAAGTGCAGGCATACATGAAATATTTTATGATGTTTTTATGATCAAGAATTGAGCATGAAAAATATTTTTATGGAAATTGAAGTGATGTGGCGGCACAGAGGTGGTTTACCACCGGCACAGAGGTAGTTCTACTACCGGCATAGAAGTGGTTTTACCACTGGTACAGAGGTAGTTTACTACCAGCATAGAGGTGGATTTATCCACCGCCACGTACGATGGTTCTTAGACTGATCAGTCGGCACAGTTATTAGTCACATTCATGGATATGACCATACTCAGTTTTTATGATGATGACATGCTCAATTATGTTATGTATGATTAGCTATGATGTATGTACGACTGATGATGAATAATTTTTATGATGCATTATTTTAAGATCATGCATGCATATCCATGTAAGTTATATGTATTAGTATGATTATGTGATGCATTATTTTAACCCTTGTTATAAAGGATTAGACATTTTTAGCCTCTAGTGTAACGCCCCGTTTTTATCTTAAATGAGTTTATTTGAGTTAATCGGAGATTACAGAGTTCAAGAGCCGACTCGATTTTGATCAGGGTCTATTTTGCAAAAATTGGATTTTGCAGGGACTAAAACGCAAATAATGGATTTGTTATATTATCTACACTTAGAAAGGATTTGACTTAGTCTCCTTTGCATTATATTCATCTCCTCCATCGGTTCTCCACCATTGAAGACGCCTCCTTAGGCTTTCAAGCTTTCAAAATCCAGTCCGAGTTCGATCCGTCCGTTAAAAATTATTTCTGAAGGCAGATTATCGATCACTGCAGTGAGAGCTCTGTTATATCGTAAGTTTTTCAACGATCAGATACATTCTAGTTTTTGGATGTTTTTAGAATCGTTCTAGATTCGAGTATGTTGTTCTTGGCGAAGTTCTGATCATTTATTATCTGTCGGTTTTGAAATAGAGCGACGTTCGGATTTGTTATGATTTTTGGAAGCCTTTTTCGAAAATTATGGTTTTGAGATTTGTTGGGATTACCTTGTTTTGGTTGTCTTAGAATTGTTATGAGGTTATATCGCTATTGAACTGCTGTCTGCGTTTTCGGTTGTTCAGTTTATAGCCGTTATGCCGTCGGTTTGAGTTTTGGGGATTTCGAACCGTTTTTGAGTTGTGATCTTGGCTTGTAAGTTGATCGTGGTTATTGATCATTAAATTGTATCTGAACAGATTCGTTTGGAGTTGTCAAGCCCTACGTTAGCAGCATTTGGTCGTCGAGAATTGGACGAAGAACGCTTATCCAGAGTTGGAACTACTGCATTGAAAGGTAAAAGCAGTCATCGTAGCGGGATAGCATACTCGGGACAGTTGGTTCTCGAGTTTCCCTTAAAATCACATACTTGCATCTACACTCGTTCTAGCATGAGGAACTTGTGTTTTGTTGTTTTGATTGAGCTTTTGTTATATGGCTATGTTTTATGTTTCTGTTATGCATTCATCTTGAGCCAATCTTGTTTTCAGCGGGCAGAACCGCCCTTTTTGTTTAGACATTTGGGAACTATGATTGAGTGGCCTAGGTCGTAGTCGTTTCGCCTAGTGCTAGAATACTCATTATAGTTGCTCAAAGTCTAGAGGAGTGGGATACGTGGCACCACCTCGATTGGGTGAGTCGGTGAGTCGTTACGTAATCTCACCCTCGGGATCCCAAAAGCACAGCAGCAATCCCTCGTTATCAGATTTGATATCCCGGTTTAAAGACATGCATTTCATTGCATCGTTATTGATTTCGTTGTTGTCATGAAAGCATGTTTATTGTTGTATTACTTGATATGTTGTTTTTATTGGGATTATCTTTCTCACCGATTTATCCGGCTGTTGCTTTGTTTTGTATGTGTACTTGGCAACAGATGGGGCAGGACCAAGTCAGCGAAGGCCTGGTTAGCAACAAGAGGGAGAGCTAGTAGTGAGACTCGGTTTAGAAGTCGTGTCAGCATGTCTACCTAGTTGTTTTGGAACATGTTTAGATCTCGAACTTCGTTGTTTATGTTGTATCGATTATGCGAGTCTTATGTTGCATGTTATAGACTGGTGCGTAGTTGATCAACACTAGCATTTCATGTAATAACTGGAGAAGTTATGTTTTTAATGCATGAATTTGAGTTTGATGTATGGAATAACTTTTAGTTTGAGCTGCCAAGCTTTTTCTGCTCTGTTCTGTTTCTGCTGCAGGGGGCGCCCGAGCTGTAGTTTTTAGCAGCCCGAGCGCACCCCAGTTCGAGTAATCCAGCAGCGCTGGAGTTTAGGGCGCGCTCGAGCGGAAGTTTTTGCCCGCCCGAGCGCACCCCCTTTTTACAAAAAAAAAAAAAAAAAAATTTCTTTCTTACTTTGGTCTTGGATCTTGTATGCTTAATTGTTGTTTAGGCCGAGATTAGTTGTTTAGAACCGAGGTCTCATATTAAGTGGTATCAGAGAGTTAAGATTCTTGGTTGAACTAGAGTGAGCGGGTAGATCGAGTCTGCGTGTATTGGCTCCTCGCATGTGTTTGAATTATTTTAACTGTGTACTTAATTCCATGTGAGCATGTTTTATTATTGAGAATTATTGAATTACATGGTTATGTGATTTAATTTATAAAGCATGATCTACTTGAGATATAACTGTTTCTGTTATCGACTAGTATCCGGTATTCCAAGCGGTTGTAAGGGAACTGATTGTAGCGATTGAGATATCTCGTGTCCTAACCTTTGATTATAAGATGGGTCCTCGTCGAGTGATAAACAGAAACACACCGCCAGTTATCCATGCGACTGAGAAAGCTAGCACTGAAGTTGATCAGTTGGATGCTTTAGCAACGCCTATGGAAACCTTGCTGAAGAGGTTTCAGTCGTTTAATCCGCCGTTATTGATGGGTTCAGAAAATCCAGTTGACTGCGAGAGTTGGTTGGATGATATTGATCAGCTGTTCGATTCCATTGATTACACAGATAACCGCAGAATCAGGTTAGTCATTCATCAGCTACGTGGGGTTGCTAAGAGCTGGTGGATCATGACAAAGAAAGCAATGGAGAGTAGAGGTACGGAAGTTACTTGGACTCTTTTTAAATCTGAATTTTATAAGCGGTTTTTTCCTATCTCGTATCGCAAAGATAAGGGAGCAGAGTTTGCCAACCTGAGGCAAGGGAATCTGAACATTGAAGAGTACGTGGCTAAGTTCGATAGTCTGTTGCGTTTTGTACCGCTAATTGCCGGAGATGAAGAAGCTAAGGCAGATCAGTTCATCAATGGGTTGAACCCCGACGTCTTCACGTTGGTTAACACCAACAGGCCTAACAACTTTGCGGATGCCATGAATCACGCAAAGGGAGCAAAAGCAGGCTTGTGGAGGCAAAGAGGTAACCTGACAGCACCTCAGCAACAGAGGCAGTATTAGAATCCACCATCTCAGTATCAGAATCAGCCACCGCAGCATCAGAACCAGCAGCAAAGGTATGAATGTGGAAACAGTGGGGGAAACATAAAAGATCAGTACAAAGCAAGAGGTAAGCAGTTTAAGAGGCAAGGAAACAGTTCTTCCAGTTCCAGTGGTTCGAAGCAATTCGGTTCAGGACCGAGTTCTGGATCATCATCCTTGTACTGCAGCAAGTGTGGAGGAAGGCACTCACCGGATCAGTGTGTGGGAGTCTTTGGTAATTGTAACACCTGTCAGCAACCGGGACACTTCTCTAAGGTGTGCCCTCAGCGTAACAGAGATAGGGCTCAGAGTGGGAGTTCGTCTAGACCTGCAGCTCAGCCTGAGAGGCAGTCTTCTGCAGTGCACTCTTTCCAGCTCCAGCCGCA
The DNA here is from genome assembly GCF_033568475.1 of Henckelia pumila. Lineage (NCBI taxonomy): Eukaryota > Viridiplantae > Streptophyta > Magnoliopsida > Lamiales > Gesneriaceae > Henckelia > Henckelia pumila. The sequence continues at coordinate 41,962,322 of NC_133120.1, forward strand.
GAACAGATAGGGAGGTAACTCTAGTGCGAACCAGCCTCCGAGACATCAGGCACGAGTCTTTGCTTTGACAGAGGATCAGGCTCAGGCAGCACCTGATGATGTTATAGCAGGTAACTGTTCAATTTTTGGTCATTCTGCTCATGTTTTGATAGATACAGGTGCTTCCCATTCCTTTATCTCTGAGAAATTTGTGTTATTGCATGCTTTGCCTACTGAGTTGTTGCCTACAGTAGTAGCTATTACTTCACCTTTGGGTGGAGGAATTGTTTCTGTCAGATTAGTCAGGAACTGTGAGATGTGTTTTGAAGGAAATATATTAGAGTTCGACTGTATTGTACTTGGACTGTCAGATTTTGATTGTATTGTCGGTATAGATGTTTTAACCAAGTACAGGGCAACCGTCGATTGTTTTCTGAAAGTTGTCAGGTTCAGACCTGAAATGGCAGACGAGTGAAAATTCTTTGGTAAGGGTTCTCGATCTAGAATTCCTTTGATTTCAGTGTTATCTATGACTCGTTTGCTACAGAAAGGTGCAGAAGGATTTTTGGTGTATGCAGTTGATGTACTGAAATCTAGCCCAGCTTTGGTAGATTTACCGGTGGTTAGAGAAATTGTTGATATGTTCCCGAAAGAGGTTCCTGGTTTGCCACCTATTCGAGAAATCGAATTCAGTATTGACTTAGTGCCAGGTACTCAACCTATTTCAAAAGCTCCTTATCGTATGACACTTATTGAATTGAGAGAGTTGAAGGAGCAGCTTGAGGATTTGATTGCCAAGGGATACATTAGACCTAGTGTATCGCCTTGGGGTGCTCTTATGCTTTTTGTTCGGAAGAAGGATGGTTCTATGCGGTTCTGTATCGACTACCACCAATTAAATCAGGCTACAGTTAAGAACAGGTATCCTTTACCCCGAATAGATGACCTTTTGGATCAACTGCAGGGTTCTTCTGTCTACTCTAAGATTGATCTGAGGTCAGGTTATCACCAGTTGAGAGTGCGAGAGAAAGACGTTCCTAAGACCGCATTCAGAACGAGGTATGGTCATTTTGAGTTTATAGTCATGCCGTTCGGTTTGACTAACGCTCCAGCGGTTTTAATGGGTTTGATGAACCGTATCTTTCAGCGTTATTTAGATGAGTTCTTCATTATCTTTATCGATGATATTCTTATCTACTCGAAGAACCGTACTGACCATGCAGAGCACTTGAGGACCGTACTGCAGATTTTGCGAGTTGAGCAGTTGTTTGCCAAGCTGTCTAAGTGTGAATTTTGGTTAGATCGAGTTGTCTTTCTCGGTCATATTATTTCTGAAGATGGGATTTCTGTCGATCCCAACAAGATTGAAGCGGTTATGAATTGGCCTAGACCTACTTCAGTGCCGGAGATCCGAAGCTTCATGGGTTTAGCTGGTTATTACCGTCGTTTCATCAAGGGTTTCTCGTCTATTGCCAAGCCAATTACCCAGCTGATTCAGAAGAATGCGCCTTTTGTTTGGACTCCAGATTGTGAGGCTAGCTTTGTTGATCTGAAGAGGAGACTGACCAGTGCTCCAATTCTTTCTATTCCGAAGGGTACTGGAGGTTTCACAGTCTATTGTGATGCTTCTAACCGAGGCTTGGGTTGTGTTCTTATGCAGCATAAGCATGTGATAGCGTATGCATCGAGGCAGCTGAAACCGCACGAGACTTGTTATCCGGTTCATGATCTTGAACTAGCTGTGATCGTCTTTGCTTTGAAGATCTGGCGTCACTATCTTTATGGTGAGTCCTTCGAAATCTTTTCTGATCATAAGAGTCTTAAGTACTTATTTTCTCAGGCAGAGCTGAATATGAGACAGAGAAGATGGTTAGATCTGTTGAAGGATTTCGACTGTGAAATCAAGTATTATCCGGGAAAGTCGAATGCAGTTGCAGATGCCTTGAGCCGAAAGCTTTGTTCTTTATCTCTTTCTACTATTGGTGTTTCTCAGTTGATCGATGATTGTTGCACTTCTGGTTTAGAGTTTGAAACAGATAGGGAGACTATCAGAGTGTTTGCTATTCAAGCCGAACCGGAGTTGTTTGTTGCAATCAGAGAAGCACAGAAGTCTGAGCTGAGCATTCAGGTTTCAGTAGAGAAACTCAGATCTGGGCATCAGTCTGAATTCCAGGTTAGAGATGATGTACTGTATGTGAATAACCGTATTGTTGTGCCTGATATTTCGGAATTGAGACAGCGTATTCTTCGAGAGGCTCATTGCAGTCGGTTTAGTATTCATCCTGGAGGTCGTAAGATGTACAACGATCTGAAGATTCAGTTTTGGTGGAAGAGAATGAAGAGCGACGTAGCGAGGTTTGTATCTCGGTATTTGAATTGTCAGCAGGTAAAAGCAGAACGGAAGCGACCAGGAGGTCTGTTGCACAGTCTATCTGTTCCTGAATGGAAGTGGGATCACATTTCCATGGATTTCGTCACGAAACTACCACGATCCGTTCGACGATGCGATGCTATTTGGGTAGTGATCGACCGATTGACGAAGTCTGCGTGTTTTATTCCATACAGGATGACGTATCGTCATGATCAGATGGCTGAGTTGTATGTTAGCAATGTTGTGAGATTGCATGGTGTGCCGAAGTCGATCGTTTCAGACAGAGATCCTAGATTCACTTCTCACTTCTGGCACAGTCTTCAGGGGGCACTTGGTACTCGATTGCATCTGAGTACAGCTTATCATCCTCAGACAGATGGACAGTCAGAGCGGACTATCCAGACGTTAGAGGATATGCTGCGAGCGGTAGTGCTAGACTTTGGCACTAGTTGGCAAGATTCTTTGCCTCTTGTCGAGTTTTCTTACAACAACAGCTTCCAAGCGAGTATCGGTATGGCGCCTTTTGAGGCTTTGTATGGTAGAAAGTGCCGATCTCCGTTGTTTTGGGATGATTTGTCCGAGTCACCAGATTTGGGACCGGAGATGCTTAGAGATATGGCAGAGCAGGTTAAGATCATTCAGACCAGAATGAAGTCAGCTCCAGATAGACAGGCGAAGTATGCGAATGTCAGGCATAGACCTCTGAGTTTTGATCAGGGAGACCGAGTCTTTTTGAATATTTCACCTTTCAGAGGCACTGTCAGATTCGGTAAGAGAGGGAAGTTATCTCCGAGATTCATTGGGCCGTACGAGATTCTCGAGAAGATAGGCGATCTTGCCTATAGACTTGCACTTCCTCCGTCTTTATCTGGTATTCACGACGTTTTTCACGTCTCTATGCTGCGAAAGTATCATCCAGATCCTTCTCATGTTCTTCAGCCTGACGAAGCCGAGTTAGACGAGACTCTGAGCTACTTTGAACGACCGATTAAGATCCTTGATCGGAAAGAAAAGCAACTCAGAACCAAGTCGATCCCGTTAGTGAAAGTGCAATGGAGCCGTCACGACGTCGAGGAAGCGACTTGGGAGACAGAATCTGACATGAGGCAGCGATTTCCGGAGTTATTCGGTTGACGTGAGTTCTTCTTACTGTCTTTAGTTCTTTATTCTATCTTATGAGTTGTGGTTCTTGTTGATTTCAAGGACGAAATCTTTTCTTAGTGGGGAAGAATTGTAACACCCCATTTTTTTATCTTAAATGAGTTTATTTGAGTTAATCGGAGATTACATAGTTCAAGAGCCGACTCGATTTTGATCAGGGTCTATTTTGCAAAAATTGGATTTTTCAGGGACTAAAACGCAAATAGTGGATTTGTTATATTATCTACACTTAGAAAGGATTTGACTTAGTCTCCTTTGCATTATCTTCATCTCCTCCATCGGTTCTCCACCATTGAAGACGCCTCCTTAGGCTTTCAAGCTTTCAAAATCCAGTCCGAGCTCGATCCGTCCGTTAGAAATTATTTCTGAAGGCAGATTATCGATCACTGCAGTGAGAGCTCTGTTATATCGTAAGTTTTTCTACGATCAGATACATTCTAGTTTTTGGATGTTGTTAGAATCGTTCTAGATTCGAGTATGTTGTTCGACGAAGTTCTGATCATTTATTATCTGTCGGTTTTGAAATAGAGTGACGTTCGGATTTGTTATGATTTTTGAAAGTCTTTTTCGAAAATTATGGTTTTGAGATTTGTTGGGATTGCCTTTTTTTGGTTGTCTTAGAATTGTTATGAGGTTATATCGCTATTAAACTGCTATCTGCGTTTTCGATTGTTCAGTTTATAGCCGTTATGCCGTCGGTTTGAGTTTTGGGGATTTCGAACCGTTTTTGAGTTGTGATCTTGGCTTGTAAGTTGATCATGGTTATTGATCATTAAATTGTATCTGAACAGATTCGTTTGGAGTTGTCAAGCCCTGTGTTAGCAGCATTTGGTCGTCGAGAATTGGACGAAGAAAGCTTATCCAGAGTTGGAACTACTGCATTGAAAGGTAAAAGCAGTCATCGTAGCGGGATAGAATACTCGGGACAGTTGGTTCTCGAGTTTCCCTTAAAATCACATACTTGCATCTACACTCGTTCTAGCATGAGGAACTTGTGTTTTGTTGTTTTGATTGAGCTTTTGTTATATGGCTATGTTTTATGTTTCTGTTATGCATTCATCTTGAGCCAATCTTGTTTTCAGCGGGCAGAACCGCCCTTTTTGTTTAAAAGTTTGGGAACTATGATTGAGTGGCCTAGGTCGTAGTCGTTTCGCCTAGTGCTAGCATACTCATTATAGTTGCTCAAAGTCTAGAGGAGTGGGATACGTGGCACCACCTCGATTGGGTGAGTCGGTGAGTCGTTACGTAATCTCACCCTCGGGATCCCAAAAGCACAGCAGCAATACCTTGTTATCAGATTTGATATCTCGATTTAAAGACACGCATTTCATTACATCGTTATTGATTTCGTTGTTTTCATGAAAGCATGTTTATTGTTGTATTACTTGATATGTTGTTTTTACTGGGATTATCATTCTTACCGGTTTATTCGGCTGTTGCTTTGTTTTGTATGTGTACTTGGCAACAGGTGGGGCAGGACCAAGTCAGCGAAGGCCTGGTTAGCAACAAGAGGGAGAGCTAGTAGTGAGACTCGGTTTAGAAGTCGTGTCAGTATGTCTACCTAGTTGTTTTGGAACATGTTTAGATCTCAAACTTCGTTGTTTATGTTGTATCGATTATGCGAGTCTTATGTTGCATGTTATAGACTGGTGCGTAGTTGATCAACACTAGCATTTCATGTAATAACTGGAGAAGTTATGTTTTTAATGCATGAATTTGAGTTTGATGTATGGAATAACTTTTAGTTTGAGCTGCCAAGCTTTTTCTGCTCTGTTCTGTTTCTGCTGCAGGGGGGCGCCCGAGCTGCAGTTTTTAGCAGCCCGAGCGCACCCCAGTTCGAGTAATCCAGCAGCGCTGTAGTTTAGGGCGCGCTCGAGCGGCAGTTTTTTCCCGCCCGAGCGCACCCCTCTTTTACAAAAAAAAAAAAAAAAAAATTCTTTCTTACTTTGGTCTTGGACCTTGTATGCTTAATTGTTGTTTAAGCCGAGATTAGTTGTTTAGAACCGAGGTCTCACATCTAGGCTCACTACGCTTATATGGTGCAGGTGAGTACGATGATTCATTTGTAGCTCCTACCGGTGGCGAGGATGTATGAGCAAGCATGGCAGTGGCCTCGTGACCGTCGCATGGAAGAGTTATTATTATTTTGAGATACTTTATTAGAATTTTTAAAACATGTTTCAAAGTTTTAATTTTGATTATTTCCGCATGCATGAGTTTGAATTTTGGGTTACAGATTTTTATTAATATTTCATGTTTTCAAGATTTTTATTTATTAAGGGGTTTTTAATTATTTAAGTTACTATTAAAAGAATTTATTTGTTAGTATTATTTCTAAAATTTATACATATATGTATGGGCGTATAAGTATAGTATTATTCTTAGTTATAAAAAAAAAATTCCGCATTTATTAGTAGTAGATGTTTCAATTGGTATCAGAGCGCGGTTCTTGGAGGGTGTCCAGCTGCCACGTGAAGCTCAGAAATCCCACTACCGGTCTGTAAGTTTTAAATTGTTTTTCTTATGATCTATAAGGAGCATATGTAATGATTTAAGATTTCATGTTAGCAAAGTTTTAAAATACTTAGTTATGCATTGCGATTTACGTGAAGAATGTCTGGTGATGCCGTATGCCCCAAGACATGTTATACGACAGGTTGACCACAAGGAATTTCGAATTTGGGAATTAGGTTTTATTTTGTGGAAACTAAGTTTGATATTTATGATATATAGGTTGTCACTTGAATTTTGTAGTAACTTATTGATTTTTAGTTAGAATGATTTCATTGGTAAATTATTGGGTTTATGATGGTGAGAGGTAGCGGGCCTATCTAGGAAATTTTTATGAAGGTATAGCGAAAAATAGAACAATAAAGGTAAATTCTGATAAGAGGTATTAAGTTTATGTGATAGCAATACAATTATTGCTTGAGGCGAGAGTAGGATTCCTCGCAAGGATGATTAATCGAGGGTTGTATAATTTTCTTCTTTGGTGAATTTTAAATGTTATTTTTTTAGAGGTTAGTATATATTTTTGGGAATTAAGTCCGCATGTGTCAAATTAGGCTAGTTGGGTTCACAGATATCATGTTGTCCTTCATTTAACTATTAAGGTTTTTAATTGACGAAGAAGTCATGATTTTCTTGGAGATGATACTTGTACCATAAGGTTATAGTGATGGGTTGTGGTATTAAGTTTGTACTCTTAATTATATGAGGTATAAATTGTTGATAAGTATATTTTGTATTAGGTTCTTGAATCTTTGAGAATAAGAATAATCATGGAGTTTGTCTGATAAAAAAATTGGATAATCTTTGATAAGACTTAAGGGTTCGCATGGTTGGTGTTATCAAGTAAACTGTATTGGGTTTGACGTTCAAGTCACTATGTTTAAATAAATAGATTTGGAAACTTGTCAGCCTGACTTTTAGATGTTGTGATGACCGAATGATGAAGGTGTAAATTCTTATAGGCTTGTGTAATTGGTCAGGTGTGGCATAGCACAATTGTTATAAATTTTGGTTTCGATGTCAAATATAATATAAGCTTTAGATATGGCCTAAGAGTTGACGATATATATATATTTTTGGAGTGAGTTCTTTTGTTAAGAGTTGAGTCGTTTGAGAATTTGGGTTGTTGGTCCTACACACATATGGGTATTTGAAGCACTTGGAATAATCACAAGTCATCGTAATGACTTGATATTATAACTGTTATCTCGATACTTTCGTTTTACGTTGGGATTAATGGTATATAAGTATTTGTATTGATGTTCTTTCAATACCCTTGGGTTGCATAAATTTGAATTACGGGGTCATGTTATAGGAGTGTCTCCACCAATATTTTTGTGATGCATGAGCAAAAAAGTACTAGTTGTGTTTTGACTGTACATGGGACCAACATGTATTACTTGTGAGTGGATTATTCAGTTTATTAGGTAATTGACTTAGTATTTTGATTTTGAGGAGTTTAGGTTAATTCCATGGACTATAAGTAGAGGCAATTAGGAAATGATATGGAATTAAATACTGAATGTTATATGATTACACTATTTAGAGACGATGACATCTAAATACTGTTCGGGGAATTTCACTCCTCCAATAGGAGAATCTAAGTGCCTTAAGCCTAAACCAACCACATAATTAGAATTCATATATTTTAAGCATATTCCTGAAGTTAGGAGAATTTATGTTGTACATGACGTTTGACACTAAATTCACTTTTTGGATTTCATGGATTTATAGAACTCGATATTTAAGACTTTCAAGTGTTCAATAGTTGGAAGTGTAGTGGTAAATGGATAAGTCGAAGAAAATTACGACGAATGACAGATGTTCGACTAATAGGTGTTTTAGCTTGTTATAGAAGGCTAGTGTGTGGATAAGCTTTACAAGTTGAATTGAATTTATTGGAGTTTATATTGCAATCCTAAGCTTTAATAAGTAAATTTGGGAACAAAAGTTCGGCTCATGAATGTTGGAGGATTGATAAGTAGGGTGTATAAGCATATGAAATCAGTCAAATTTTGGCATAGTGCGATTGTTGTGTTTAGGAAGATGAATAGTAGAGTTAATATATGAGTATTACGTATAAGTTGAGGTAAGTATGTGGGTGTACTTTCATTATAGTACTAAGATTTGTATAAAACGTCAGATTTTATTTACAGCGAAATGTAAGTAAATTGTAATGATTCTCTTTACGAGGTGTTTCAGCAGCGGAAGTTTATAAATGTAGGTTTGATGGAGATAAAGACGACACCTGGGAAGGATAAAATATTTTGTTTATCAGAGTGCGCAGCAGAAGCATGACGTTTAGGATACTGAAACTTGGAAACTAGATAGGTAATCGTGGATTTAGTAAATTGGATTTTTGAGAGACTCCGTTATTAGATTTAGATCAGTCAAATTTCGAGGACGAAATTCAATTTAAGGGGGGGGGGGGGGGGAGGGGGGGAGAATTGTAACACCCGGAAATTTTTATACGTAAATTCGCATGCATAATTAGGGAAAATAATTATTTAAAATTTATATTTGGGTTAAATGACATTTATGCGTTATTATGTGAATTATATGCATGATTTAAATTTATTTTAGCATTTAACCAGCAATTATTGTATTTTTAGATTTTTGAGTAAATAAGTTATTTGATCGTGTAGACGGGACCGTGGACGGACGGGATATCAAATTTTGAGCCAAAAATATTTTATGAGATTTTATGAGCCTTAAAAATAATATTTTAAGATATTTTGTCAAGAAAATTTTTGTATTTAATTATATATTTATTTAAGGGTTGATTTTTAGCCAAAATAAGTCATTTTAATGACTTTATTAAATTTTAAAAATCCTCTAAATTATTATTTCGGAATTTTTGGTTTTATTATCAAATTAATAAGTTATTACTGAGTTTTTAAATATTTATTTAGGTATGATTTTATCTCAAATTAGTTATTATCCTAATTTAATCCTATTTATAAAATTTTAAAACTAAAACCTATCCTACCCTACCCTAACCCCATTCAGCTGACAACCCCCTCTCCTCCACCTCCTTCCTCACGTTTCAACAGAGAACCAAGCCTCCATAGCCGATCCTTCAAGGATTCTTCAAGTTCTTGGTCCGTTTGCCGTTCCGGAGCCCCGTATACGCGTAAATCTTCGTAATAATTAACAAGGAATGTTTAGTTCTTTTCCTTGAACACCATATAAGCTATTAATCATGAACGATGTTTTTATTTCAGATTTCTCCTAATTATTTCGAAATTATGCAAGTTTTTGGTTGTTTGATGCATATATATGAGAATTCATGATCACGACTCATGTTTTGACTTGCATGGTTCGGTCCATAGGGTCGGGTTCGAACCAGAGGTGAGTTAGGGTCCATTAGGGTCAGTTTTAAAGGTTGTTTCAATCCTGGAGTGGCTGGACAAAGGCTAGAACTAAGCTGTTTCAGCAGCTAGATGAGAGCAGAATTTTTGCATGGGAAAGAGGAGCCATGGCCGAGCCATGCATGGTTGGTTCGGGCCAGGGCTGGGTTAGGAGATGCTCCTGGATCCTGGAGAGGTCTTGGTGCCGGTTCTCCGGCCATTGGTGGCCGGAGTTGGTCGGAAAAGGCAAGAGTATAGGGGCTGCCATATATAGAGAGCAGATTGAGCAGTTCCGGGAAAATGGCTTGTACGGGCTATAGGAATCGAGTTAAGGGCTGGTTCCAACTTGGTTAGAACCCCAAGACCTTGAGGAAGGTTGTGTCAGCAGGGCTCCGGCTGGTAGTAGTCAGAGCTGGGCGGCTAAAGCCCTTAAAGGGCTGAGATGCTGCTGCACGCGCAGGCCGTGAGGAGAAGGAAGGGGGGAGGGCTCGGGTTGGTTTCGGGCTGGGTTTTGGGGCTGGGTTGGGTCTGGGTGGTCCGGGTCGGGTCTGGGGTGTCATGGGTCAGGTCAGTAGGGTCCGGGTTTGGGTTAGGTGGGCCGGGCTTGGGTATTTTAATTTTTAATTAATTAAGAGTTTAATTGGTTTTTGGGCTTTAATAATTAGTTAGAAAATTATCTGGGCCTCCAAATAATTTTATTTGGACCTTAAATAATTTATTTAAGTTAGCCCAATGATTTTTATGGGCTTGGGAGCCCATTAGAATTTTCGGGCCAGTCAGTGCATTTTTGGGCCAGTCTAGAGTTTTATTGGGTTTAATTAAGTTAGTGGGCTTAATATTTTTATTTAGGCTCAATTAAGTTTAATTAAGTTATTTGGGATAAAACATGATTTTTGGGCTTAGATTAAATTAATGGGCTTAAATGTTTTATTTAGGCCCAATTATGATTAATGACACTTAATTAAGAATTTATTTTTATTGGGCTTTTATTTAAGTTTAATGAGCTTAGAGTGAGTGATCAGCAGTCTGGACCAACCCATGAAAATTTATTAAGTCCGGAATATATATTTAATTTATTTTATGCATGAAGTTTATTTTAAGTATAAGTATATATGTTATGAAAATAATTAAATATATATTACGGACTCATTTTTAAGTGCATGCATACATGAAATATTTTATGATGTTTTTATGATCAAGAATTGAGCATGAAAAATATTTTTATGGAAATTGAAGTGATGTGGCGGCACAGAGGTGGTTTACCACCGGCACAGAGGTAGTTCTACTACCGGCATAGAAGTGATTTTACCACTGGTACAGAGGTAGTTTACTACCAGCATAGAGGTGGATTTATCTACCGCCACGTACGATGGTTTTTAGACTGATCAGTCGGCACAGTTATTAGTCACATTCATGGATATGACCATACTCAGTTTTTATGATGATGACATGCTCAATTATGTTATGTATGATTAGCTATGATGTATGTACGACTGATGATGAATAATTTTTATGATGCATTATTTTAAGATCATGCATGCATGTCCACGTAAGTTATATGTATTAGTATGATTATGTGATGCATTATTTTAACCCTTGTTATAAAGGATTAGACATGTTGAGCCTCTAGGCTCACTACGCTTATATGGTGCAGGTGAGTACGATGATTCATTTGTAGCTCCTACCGGTGGCGAGGATGTATGAGCAAGCATGGCAGTGGCCCCGTGACCGTCGCATGGAAGAGTTATTATTATTTTGAGATACTTTATTAGAGTTTTTAAAACATGTTTCAAAGTTTTAATTTTGATTATTTCCGCATGCATGAGTTTGAATTTTGGGTTACAGATTTTTATTAATATTGAAAGTTTTCAAGATTTTTATTTATTAAGGGGTTTTTAATTATTTAAGTTATTATTAAAAGAATTTATTTGTTAGTATTATTTCTAAAATTTATACATATATGTATGGGCGTATATGTATAGTATTATTCTTAGTTATAAAAAAAAAATTTCGCATTTATTAGTAGTAGATGTTTCATCTGAAGTCCGATTAAGCCCTGAAATTGGTTAATTACTAACCCTTAATCATGTTTAACTTAGTATTATCTTAAAATGGAATCTGAGTTACTACAAATATTATAATTAAAATAATTGTAAAATCATTTTCTTCGACATTGTTATAGGTTAACCTCGTTCCCTCCGTATAGAATCACCCTCGTCCTAAAAACATAAACTTGCTCGAAAAACATTAAAATATGACAGGCATATTCATAATATCACATAAACATAACTTTCAATTTAATAAGTAACATAAAGCAATAAAAATCATTTAAAATTTTCGTGAATTAATTTTGTGGATTTTCGGATCTTACAACTCTACCCTCCTTAAAAGAATTTTATCCCCGAAATTCGACTCACCAAATAATTCTGGGTAGCGACTACGCATATCCTTCTCAGTTTCTCATGTAGCTTCTTCTACCAGCTGATTTTTCCATTAAACCTTGACAATTTTAATCTCTTTGTTTCTCAACTTGCGGACTTGATTGTCCAAATTTTGAACAGGTACTTCTTTAAATGACAAGTCTGGTGTCCACTGGACTGGCTCGTGGCGAATTACATGAGAATGATTCGCAACATACTTCCTCAACATGGAGATGTGAAATACGTTCACTTCTACTATGTTCGGCGGCAATTCTACTCGATAAGCTCGAGCCCCAAATTTCTCCAAAATCTCGAAGGGTCCTATGTACCTTGAACTCAGCTTTTCTTTCTTTCCAAACCTCATCACTCCCTTCCAAGGTGACACTTTCAAGAATACATGGTCACCTACTTTGAAATCCAAGTCCCTACGCCTTTGATTGGCATAACTTTTCTATCGGTTTGAGTTGTCAACATCCTATCCCTGATCTTTGCTATCAAGTTCACTGTTTGATTCACTATTTCAGGTCCCAACACAGCTCTTTCTCCAACATCATCCCAATGCAAGGGAGTCCTACACTTCCTCCCATACAATGCTTCATACCATATCAATTGTAGTTTGGTAACTATTATTATATGTGAACTCCACTAAAGTCATGCAATTTCGATTCCCAACTTCCTCCGAAGTCGATCATACAAGCTCTAAGAAAATCCTCGAGTATTTTAATTACTCAATCAGATTTTCCATCTGTCTGTGGGTGGAAAGCCATATTGAAGGATATTTCATGCCTAAACCACGATGCAAACTCCTCCAAAAACTTGAAGTGAACCTAGGATCTCTGTTAGATACAATCCTAGTTGGAACTCCATGCATTCTGACTATTTTCCAAATGTATAACTCTGCATACTGATTTATTGAGAAATTAGTCTTAACTGGTAGAAAATGAGTTGACTTCGTCAATCTATCAACTATAACCCAAATGGAATTCATCCCTCGTGGTGTATTCGGTAAACCTACCACGAAATCCATGGTGACATCTTTATATTTTCACGTGGAAATTGGTAATGGTTTCAGAAGTCCAGCTGGCCTCAGATACTCAGCTTTCACTTGTCGGCATGTCAGACACTCGTTCACAAATTTAATTATGTCCTTCTTCATACCTGGCAACCAAAACAATAATTGCAAATCTTTAAACATTTTCGTACTCCCTGGATGAATGGAATACGGTGCAGTATGCGCTTCTTTCATTACATCAATTCTCAATGAATCTACTGCTGGAACCTACATTCTGCCTTTGTGGTGTACAATACCATCCTTGATTTTTGTAGCAGCCCGGTTCCATTTTACAAGATTAAAAGACTTAAACGTAATTAATGAATTGATTAAGGGACTAAATTTCAAAATGAACTCGGACAAGATCAGAACGTCCGATCTAAGAACGGAGCAATGAGGTGTCAAGTTGGAGTTGACACGGGGCAGAGATCGGTGTTGGAACACATTTTCAGATCAGTGTGATATGTTACCCGGAGCAGCGAAAGTTTAAAAATATTTATTTTCTTATATGGAACAATTCCATATTATGTGTATCAAATCCTAACGATTAAAATCAACATGTAAAATAATAATAACAATTAATATTTTATCTCTTCAAGCTATGGCTTGATTATGGACACCAACAGATTAATCTGCTCTTGTTGTAAATCCCAGTAACTGATGACTCGCTCGTTCAATCTCCTGAATTAGGTCCACGAATAGAAAACTAAAACCCTCTGATTGATTGCACTAGAAATCAATCAGATATTTATCGAAGAGATTTACAGATTTGATCTGTCAATTCAGAATGTAATTTTCCAAAAATCACAGACTGAATTTTTTCTCAAAAAGGAGACAGAATTCGAAAATCTCCTTAGAACTGTTCTAGGATATTTCGAAAACTGTAGATGTGTGTGTTGCAGTATTTTCGAAAATTGCAAGAAAATCAATTAGTGATTTTCAAAAACTGCACCATCTACTATATATAATTTCTGTACTGGATTAAGTTATATGTCTAATAGGGCACTAACTCCTTAGGGCCCATTATCCATAACTTAAGCCCAACAAGCCAAGCCTGTTATTATAAAAATTAATATACAATTCATCTTGACTCCGATTGATAAACCGATTTCACTAATGTGCACAGAAACCATTTCTGCACCTTTTAAAGTCAAGATAATTTTTATGAATCCGAATTCAGTGATTTCTGAAAATGCCCATCCCTATATGATTGGAGTCGTTTTTGTGCGTTATTTTTGCTTGTTTTGTGTTTGTTTTGCATTAGTTTCATTTTCGTTGTGTCTGTTTTTACCATTCTTGTTTCGTTTATTGTTTTAAAGTTTTTTTGTAGTCACTTCTCTGGTTTATTTATTTTTATTGCAGGAAATCACCAAGAAATGCTGATACTTGGTGAGAAGGTGATGCACAATTGAGGCGGTGAGGATAGCGCAAGAAGAAAAGCACATTTCTGGAAAAAGACGAGGCGCCCGCGCGGCAATTTTCTACCGCACGGGCGCACTCATCATTTGTAAAACAGTAGCTGGCAGAAAGGAATGGCGCCCGCGCGGCAATTTTCTACCGCGCGGGCGCAACCAAGAACTTGGGAAACAGGAGTAGCCAAATTTTCAGGCGCCCGCGCGGTAATTTTCTACCGCTCGGGCGCGATGCGCTGACGTGAAATTTTATTTATTTATTTTTATTTTTTAGAGAGTTTATCTCGGGAAGGATTCTTGGGGGACTTTAAATACAATTCTTTCTTTAGTTTTTTAGGGGAGAGACGGACGCACATCAGGAGGCAGACGGCGGCTGAGCAATTCAAGATTTCTCTTCTCCGTTGGGAGTTTTTCTTTTCTTCTCTTCTGAATTTTTATGTTAAAAACTTTTGAGATTGAATTTTTGTAATGAATTCCAGTAGCTAAGTTTTTATTTTGTTGGAATCGAGGGGATCCTAACCCCGAAACACTGTAGTGTGATTGAATCACCGGACGTATTGAGATTTGATTTATGTTTATAATTGATTTTATCATGTTTTTCTTTCTATGTTGATGATTAGCTACCCTTAACATAGATTCATAAATTGTGAATTGCTATCGAGAGATAGGTTCCTAATTAGGACGAATGATAGAATCCATGGACTTAAAATATGCATAGAGATATGGTATTTAGTACATGTTGATAGCCATAGACCACCAGGTTGAAAGTTGTAGAATTCATAGAACGCAAAGCAATCAGTCATGATAAATAATTAAAGAGATTTAATTATTTCACTGATTTGATTAGTTTGACATCACCTCGAGAGAGAGTGTCAATGTTACAGGAATTTCTGTCAAATTTATAAGAATAAATTAAATTCCAATCGTCCAGTTCAATTAGGGGAAAGGTGAACCGAAATTCCAACAAAATCATTTTGAATTGGTGTTCTTCAGTCTGAGAATTGATTGTTTGGTTGTGAAATCCACTTTTATTTACGTTGAGTTCTTAATTAATTTTAAATGTTAGATAATTCCAAAATCAAATTTGAGATACTTTGTGTAGTTGAAAATCAACGAGACAAATTACTATTGTTAGTCCCTGAGGACGATACTCGTACTCAGTACATTTTATTATAACTTGAATCGTGCACTTGCGATTATTATCGACTGGATTTGAAATATTTTTAAAGAAAATTTAAGCGTTAGTATTCCGTTGATCACTATGTCATTTTAGGAAATTCCACTCCCTTTAGTTAAGAAGTCCAACTTCTCTTTCGCTAAATTTAACTCTTTAAATTTAACTATCTCAACGGATATTAGTAATCCATTACTTGTGTGACCCTCAATGGTTCAGGGATACAACTAGCTGTGGGCTCACAACTCCTTGTGACTCGGAACAACAATTTTCGACTTACCCATCGAATCATGGTAAGAGCGCCTAGAAACATCGCCCCATGATTCCCTAGGTATCACTAATAGTGCCTGCAAGAACCAGTAGGTTTTGGTTAGCGTACAGTACGGTCCCTTCATCCAAATATTTCGATCGAATCAACAACCATTGGTACATCGAGAGTCGTTCGAGATTCGATAACTATGCAATGCATCTTGAAGATCAAATAGTGACATCGCATGTGTTACTAGGAAACCAAGTAACCTAAATCACATCGAGTACTCTGGCCAGAGATTTCTCACACTAATATCTCCTTAGATCGCATAGGATATCCACGCTCGCAAGCGTGTGGTGAATCCTTGACAACAAAGCATCGAATCCTATATGTGTCGTAACTGTACCCAATCCCGACATCTGATGACCCTCATAGAGTCGGTAAACGAGTCAAAGTATAGTACTAGCATATAGAGTCTCCATGATGTTTCAAGTAGTAAGGACTAATGGTGTACAACCAAAACCGCGGACTTATCCACTCAATTAATAATAACCACTTGAAAAGTCCGAATAGGGTAGTTCGATCATTCATCATATGAATATCCATTTGCATGCTTTGAACATCTCTATGTTCCATACCAATTAAACGTGGTACTTGGCATCGCAAATGTTAATCTCAATCTCGAGCGATCTTTATCCTTATTTGCGGACGGCTCAATTAACTAGGAACTGTTTAGAATATACATTGACTATAAGATGTGTTTCATGATAGTGATCTCTCTTATTCACTATCTCATCTTACTTACACTATAGTATATTCAAGGTATTTATCAAAACGACAATAGTATATCACAATATAACATTATGAAGAAAGATAAATAAAATGCCATTAATGAATGTAAATTATATTAAACAAAGATTTTTTACAATAAGAGACTCTCAAAGCCATTAGCCACAACTTGGCTAGCGGGGCATCAACTCTTTCAATCGGAGCGTCCGATTTGCTGGCGGACCGATGTCAACGAGATCACGCCACGTGGCCAGTCATATAGATCGGACCGTCCGATCTGGCCGATCGGACCGGCCGATCGTACCCTATAAATAGGGGTTCCGAGGGCCACATTTTTCACACTATTTCCAACATCTTCTCTCAAATTTTGAGTGTTTAGGGCGATTTCCAGCGTTCCTAGGCTTGGTCCGGGAGTTGGCGAGGTTCTCCAGAGTTGTAGCGGAGTGATTCCTAAGTTATGGGGCAATCGTCATCAGCGGGCTGACGACGGACGAAGGTATAGCTTTGGCTCCTTATAGAAAATAGGGAGTATGATATAGCCTAGTTAAGGCTTTAGAATAAGATTATGATGCATGAGTATTTTGCATTATAGTGCGGATTATAGGCTTGGACATAGAGCTGGTTTAGCATTGCCTAGTATATGAGGTACGAAAGTATTATTCGAGATATTTAGATTTAGTATGCATGTATTATGTGTTTGCATGTATTATGTGATTGCATGATTTATATGCCTTTATAAACAGCATGTCACGACTGTATGTTGCATACATGAGCATATTGAGTCTTTACCTTAGAGGTATCATGTATTAGGGCTCTCACCCTACGAGTTTGTGGATGGTTGGATACGTAAGTCTTGTGCCAGGTCACCGTTATGGTTGGACACTTGTACTAGTATCAGTACACCATTATCCACTGGGTATATGAGCCACCTCCTGAGGCGACGGCGCAGAGTGCTATATATCCTAGGCCCGGCCTATGAGCTAGTTTCTTGACCTGAGTGTCTTGGTACCCAGTTCATTTGCATACATGCACATATAATACCGTATACTCATATTCTTGTACTGAGCTTTTCATGCTCACCTCCCATACTTTGTTGTGTCAGGACACCTTATTTCCATGGGGCATGTCTCCGGTTGGATGAGGCGGGTGAATCCAAGAGGACTTAGGCGAGTAATGGCCAACAAGGATGTTTGTCTAAACTTTTATTTCTGATGTATTCGGGTTGATACATTTGGATTTTCGATATGGTTATATATCATTATTTTTGTTTGGTATTTTAATTATGGTTTCCGCTGTTATTTTTTTATTATTATTTTATTAAGTTAAATGCATGCTTAAGCTTATGATTAGTAGGTGATCACGGTGCGGGTCACTACAATTGTATACAATGAACCACCTCATCTCTTTTCTTTCATGCTATCAACTCTTGGTCTTAAAGCTTGGCCTGCTCGAATTCTATCAAGAAAACTCGGTACCACTGTCAAAGCTGATAAGATAGATACTTCTCCTTGTTCGACCACTTCCAACTTCATTCTCTCAAAATCTGCAATCAATTCTTGTTGATTTGTTAATTGATTCAAGGTTGCGTACTTATGGCTCAATGCATCAGCTACTACATTAGCCTTACTCGGATGATAGTTAATGTCGCAGTCATAGTCTTTCACCAATTCTAACCATCGTCTTTGCCTCATATATGTACCAATTCTAACCATCGTCTTGGGCAGCTAAAAAGTCCTCACACACACACACACACACACACACACATATATATATATATATATATATATATATATATAAATATAAAAAGTTCTTTTATGGTGCCCAACACTATATGTCCACTTTATGCCCACCATGTACAAGTCAACTCATCTATTGTACCGGTCAACTCATCTATTGTACATGATGGGCATAAAGTAGGCATATAGTGTTGTATATATATATATACACACACACACAATAATTATTTCAACACAACAAATCCAATGCAAAAATTCTATTTATCAAAATCTCAGGATAATTCAATACAAAAATACAAAATCTCACGATATAATTGATGTAAATATCAATGAATGATATTTTTGTTGTACCTCGAGCATTGTTCGAAGATAAAGCCACCAACCTCCAAAACGGCCGAACACTTCAAAAAACACTAAGAAAAATAAATAAATAACGCAGTCATATGAATCTCTCCCAAAGAAAATGAACTGAAAACTGCAGAAATTGTGCAAAAATATATAAATAACGAAGGGGAAAATTTAAAGTTATACTATTTTTATACTTCAAAAGAACATGTTTATGAGCTGATTGCACCTCAAAAATTGTGTACTACCTGTTGAGTAATCATATGTTTGTACACTCACTCTGGTATCTCACTCTCTCAATATAAGGTAACCAAAAAACCAGATCATGTTGCAACAATTTTGAAGCCCCGCTTGAAAACCTCTCCGTTTTCCCAGATACTTCCAACAGCAGCTTGTGGCGCCCAAAAAATGGAAGTAGGGACGTTCTGTCACTGTAATAAGTATAGTTGAACCAATGACAGCATGGAGGTTTTCCCTCCCAAAGGGCGCTACGAGAGTAATGGTTGTGATGGTGGCGGAAACCATGACAAATAATACAACAAAACACGAGCTTCCTCAAGTTCCTTCATAGAACAAGATGTAGGCCTCGCAGCTAAGAACTTCTTCCAGTGAAACTTGACGAACGTGAGTATCACTGGCATAATACCAAATGGTGCTATCTCCTTGGCCTCCTCTCACGTATGCCACATAATGGCCAGTCCTCATGCTTCCACTGTGCTCGACTGCTCCAAGGAGACGGTACATGCGCATTTCTCCGTTGGTGCACCTGCAGATACAATTTGAATACAGTATGAGAAGAGATCATCGAATTAATGTAGCAGTATCAGCCACTTTTAGAATGCCTGCATATGACAAATTCTATCATGACTTTTCTATCACGAAGGCAAGATTCTGCAGTGTAAAATATTCGGAATTTCTCAACAAGATAGGTGCAACTTTGACTTATAACAAGATCTAGTTGAGGTGTAGCCCCTTAGCTTCAATGAATCATTTCTCTCAAAAAATAATGTGAAATTCAGATACATGAATGAATCGACTTTGGAAAATATGCTACACACAACACACTTGCTCAACCAGTTTCATGATATACCTCTTAGCATGTGCTTATCCATACCATATTAATATGATGCATGACTTAGAGTAACTAATTATTAGGTCACACCGTTATATAGCGTGATTTTTTATAAACCAAAAATAGCCCTGTAAATTACAAAAATACTTCATCTGTGTTTAATAAACAAATATCATAAAATTCTATTTAAGTAAACTTTTTGTTTATCTATAACTATCATAACTCAATAAAATATTCCTTTTACATTTATCTACGCTTTTGAATTTTTAAATGATTGTATCACCTCTTAACATAAAAAAATAATATAGAAAACTATTTTAAAACTCTCGTATTTTGATGCGATCTCTAGCCATTTCACAAAAACATTACTTCATGTCAAATAATTTTAATAACTATTCACACATTGTGTGACAGTGATAGTAGTTCTTTATAATAGATAATTTGGTTGATAATCAAGTTACCATGTGCAATTTGTTGATAATCGAGTTAACCATATGTGTGCCCAAGTGAATTTAACCAAGGGAAAGTAAAAGAAAATGTGACATTAACCGAATTCAACATAGAGAGCACAATATCAGAATGGGACTGTACTTTGAAATTTCATGTTTTATACTATAGTTCCACCTCAATCCCCAATAGACAATATCAACTTAAACCAATTTCACAATCACTACATGTTACATGAGAAAAATTCTATCGAAACAAAATGAGGTTCCTTCTTATGTTTCCAGGTTAACTGTAATAGTTCGATGGACATTAGAACCCATTTTGTAATCTCCTCCATGAACCAATTATCTTCTAGTCTTAAGTCAGCTAACAGTGTTCACATCTGAAATTAAGTAATACTTTTCACATCCATAAACGTCAAACCAAAATATTGAGGAAAAATAACATTAGATAAATGTGTAGCTAGTTTAATAACAAATTCGAAGTTGACGAGTAAAGAATGGTTCAAAAGAAATCTCTCACAATTATTTTTTTGGACTATCAAGGGATGAAATACAAAAACACAAATATGTTTTACTTCAATATGAGTCCTGGTACATCCTGCCTTCATCTTCAGTTATTCTGGTAAATACACAAGTTGCGTCAAAACCATATTCATGGTATTAAAAATGACCATGTTGATTAAAAACCGCACAAAAATAATAGAAAATGTCCTGCGTGCTTAGATTCAAACTCTTGCATTTTCTAGGCTGCAACATCATTATCTAGCCTTGTAATAATTGATGATGTTCAACTTTCATAACCAGATTTGCTCAATGCCACCAAATGGTTAATTAACATCAAATAATCTCCAAGATTATAGTTCACCAAATTATAGAAGGTGAAGAAAAAAATACCTGGGCTTCATATATGGATTAAGATCAATCGTCTCTCTGAAATTCACATGTCCGTTTAATTTACTCAAGCGACCTCGAGCATCTTGACTGAATCTCTTTAGATGGATTGTCAACACAGAAGGAGCCTTACTGATTAGTATACTCTTAGTTGCATCCCTCTTTACTTTCAAACTCTTTGAGTCCACCTCCTCTCCCTCACTCACTTCTGATTCACATTTTTCAGGCAATAAATCAGTTTCAGTAAGCCCAACACTATTAGCATCACGTTTACCACAGCATGAATCAAGAATTTGACTATTGAAACTCGAACATTCCGCCACACCATGACACACATTTGGCTTCACAGACACTTGGTTTTCTGATTGACAAGCTATCATATTCATCTTGGTTTCTTGATGGTTGCTAAGCATGCTATTGCTGATATCATGCATCTCCTGATTGTGTGGCACCAAGCTGCCATTGGAACAATCAAATGCATCATTTTCCATCATCCCGCTGATGATCTCAACTTCATGGAGATTATTGTCGCAGCCCTCCAATGGACCATTTGCATTTATGGCATCACAACCATTTGGCACTATTTTGGTTTTAAGCTTTCGCAATTTCCTCCTTGTTCCCTGTTGCAAAACTTTGGAGCAACTATCACATTGCCAAGCATGCTCATCCTTGGAAAGAAGCTCGGGCTTTGTAAAAAAGGCCAAACAACTCTCAACTGACACGGGAACATCAGAATTATCAACCTCACCAGGATCAGAATCGCTACTATTTCCCACAACTCCATTTTTCACAGCATCAGCTGCCTCACAAGCAGGATATGAGGGCCGAAGCTCCAAGGTAACTTCAGGTTCATTGAATAAATCTCCAAAGCCATCAAATTCTTGAAAACCATGTTCATCACCGACCACTTCTGAAGTGATCTCAATTTCTTCTCCCAATAACTCAAAACTAGATGAAACAGGCTCTTTATACGGAAGCAAAATAACTTCAGATTCCTTAACCTCTGACGGGATTTCGTTGTCCCAGCCTGAAGAGCACACATCAACAGTTGAATCATTAAGTGAGCTATGACCTACATCAGCATTTAGCTGGACCAAGGCAATGTACGTAGAGAGCTTCTCATCAGATTGAGAAATATCATTTTGCTTCTCCACATATTGTGAAGATGCATCTTGTTGATGGGTTACTGTATCTTGATCGAGGGGATTAAACTGACAGGAGCTATCCGAGGGCACTGTCGACACAGCACATTCAGGTTCTAAATTACTCCCAATTCTAGAGTCTAAAGTAATGGGTAGTGAGACATCATTCTGAAGAACATTTTTATCTGCATAACCCTGGTCTGCAGAAAGTTCATAAGCTTCTGAGGCACCATCATAGTCATTTGTCACAGGATTCGACTCAAGGTAATCCAACCATGTTAAAACATTCGATGAGATTGACTGCTCTCCAGCATTACTAACTTCTGGCCAATTTCTCGCTTCTTGATTATCTGAAAGATCTTGATGTGTTAAACCCATGTCAAGAGCAACGGCGTTTAAATCAATGGACATTGACGATGTAGAATCGCCTGGAAACTCTGCAGGTTGTACTCTAGGCTGCACTTCGCTGTAAGAGTCTATAAAAGTTGATCGATCAGAAACACTCTCTGCTGGAAGAATAGGTTCATCTCTGTTAACTTTGGAGCGAATCCTCCCGCCTTGCTTAAGAGGTGGTTTGTTTTTTTTGCCCCGAGTGACAGGTTGGGGCCGTTTGGATGCAGGTTTCTTAGTAGGAATTGGCAAAGAGAGGTCCAAAAAGGGTTCGTAAATTGTTGAAGAGTGCCCACATTCCAAACAACTAACAGTGCTTGAAAGCTGTCCACCAAAGATGGCATCTACGAATGTGGGCTTTGCTATAGAAGTTGTCCCATCCGCCAATGAAGATTTGACTTGCTTTCTAGCACTCAACTCTTCGGTACACAAACCATCAAGCAAACATCTTAGTAACTCGTGGCTATCATGTTGCTGATATCCCCTAAACTGAGGAGCCTTGCTACAAAGACCACCAAATAAAGATCTTGGATTTATCACACCTTTTAAACCAGCTTCGGCGCTGGTTTCCATGAAAAACTTTCTCAGAGAAGCACTAAGTGGACCGACAGACTCATCAAATTCAAAAAGGTAATCCCGCAACTGATTTATTGCTAATAAATTCTGCATTATCGAATTAAAGAAACAGGTATTTCCCAAATTAATTAAACCTCTTACTGAATAGCAAACTCTTTCATCTGCCCTGTTGGATACAGAATATTCCGATTTCATTTCACTAGTTCCACTCCCACTTCCAAACCAAACATCCTCCACATTTATAGCAGATCCTTTACTTGGTCGAGCTTTCAGCATTTTAGCAATCTCATGTATGACATTCTTGCGCTCATCCATGTCTTCCCGCTTTTCACAAGTGAGTAATTTATCACAAGGGAAACACCATAACAGTTGAAAATTTTCAAACTGTATGGCCAACGGATGGAGATTCTGTTTTGCATGCCGAACTGCATGGCTGTTAGATATGGTCGGGAATCCAATGCCTCCACAAGAAAAATGCCCACACCCCAAGCAAATCCAAATTGCTTTCGACTCTGAGTTTGAATTGATTCCTCCTTTGTTCCCTTGTTTATTTTTCCCTTTATTTGCTCGTCTATCCAAGGCACTTCCTCGACAATCTTCACATTTAAAAGGTTCTGATGGGTCTAGTTTCGCAGAAAGTTTATCCCAATCAATCCCTGTATCAATATGAGAACATTCTCCTCTTTCTTTAACAACTGCAACTCCATCAATGTCAGCAGCTTCAGCATTGATGCTGCATTGTTCGGGAAGTATTTTAGGAGAAGGTGAGGTGACACGCTTCTCTTTTTGAACACTTCTTGCTTTCTTCTTGACCTTTTTCCCCATTGTAACCTGACACATATCCAAGAAAGTAAAAAGTAGTAAACACAGATCAAAATTAGCTAAAATAAACATACCACATCCAATTTAAAACACAAACATGCCCATATAAATTTTTTTTTAAGTATCGATATACTTAATCTAGCTCACGAGAAATAATAAATGACTGGAACTTACTGAATCAGGAGTTACAGCTCAGCCAAAAATTGCAAACAAAATACCAAATAACCTGGAACAAAAATCACCAAGAAAACCAATCAAATTAATCGGGAATAACAACAGGCTAAAACACTTAACGCATAAGAATAATCATCAACAGAATCAATCTACTCATGCACAAGAGCTAAACTATCCAAGAAATCCAAAAGGCAAAATAAACGAGTAAAAAATAATCAAAGATTCCTCTTCCCATAAATCAATCCAATAACTAAATTCGTTATCTAACATCCCCAGATAAATTTTTCAATCACCATCCATTACATTTAATTAAAAAAAACAGAGATAAAGCTGAAACATAATAATAATAATACACGGCGCAAGAACCAACCTGAAGTTGTAAAGCAAGATAATTTCTCGATAATCCTCAATGCCAAGTTTGAAAAATTAAGGGAAAATAAAGCCCAGATGTCAGAAGTTTAAGATCTACACCCAAAGAATGATTAAAAAAAAATTAAAAAAAATACTGTTTTATGTATTATAAAGGGTTTTTGAGCAACCCTTTCTATCTCGCTGGGAGTGGCGAGTGAGACAGAGAGGCGGTAAGGAAAGTTAAAAGGTAAATCAAAGGTAAGAAGCAACAGAAGAAAATTGTGTGGGGGGAAATTATTTGACACCATAAACAAATATTTATAAGTCTGATATTATGTTTAAGACTGATATTAGGGTTCTTTTTTCTATAAAACCGATGCATATATTATTAATGTAAATCACGAGTGATTACATCTGAAAATAAATTAGGAAACAATAAACATGACCACGTAAAACATGATTAAGGAAATTTTTATTGGATTAATAGAGTTGAAAAATAAATTCAAAACGTTCGAAAATAGTCCGAAGAGTCCCGAGTTTAATGACAGTTCGGAAGCATCGAAACATAGTTCGAAGGGTCCGAACTGTATTGTGATCGGAAGCTCCGATTGTAGTTCGGAAGCACCGATCGTTTTCAGCCAAGCGTCAAAATAGTGATGTCAGTAGGATGACGTAATCAGTGGAGATCGGAAGCTTCTATCTCAGTTCGGAAGCTCCGATCTGCTGGCAGGGACACATGTCAAGGAAACATGATACGTGGTACTCGGTGTCGATCGGAAGCTCCGATCGATGCCTATAAATATAGGGTCCGAGAATTCATTTCCTTGCCAATTCACACACTTTCTCTCTCGGTTCTTCGATGGTTTAGGGGCTTCCTAGCCTTAGTTATCGAGGGGCGAGGCTTTGGCGAGGCGTCCAGAAGTCGTAGCGAAGTTGTGCCCAAGTTTTGGGATATTCGACAACAAAATGCTGACGACGGACGAAGGTATACTCGAGATCCTATAAATAGTTTGGGAGTATCTATTAGCAAAGTTAAGACTTTTAGATATTGTTTAGTAATATAGTGATATAGTGAATATAAGCTTGGATATTAGAGCTGGTGTAGCTTGCCTAGTAGAATTAAGGTACGAAAGTACTGTCCGAGATATTCTGACTGAGTATGCAAGTATTATGTGTTGCATTATTTATATGACATGATTTTTATCTGCATATATTATGACATGGTATTATGCTGCATGCATAATCATCTTGAGCTTGTATCCTTGTGATATCATATAATAGGGTATTTACCTTATCTTGTCAGTAGATGGTTGGACACATAGACTTGTGTCAGGTCATCGATATTGGTTGGACACGTAGACTTGTGTCAAGGTCACCATCAGTTGTGTATGTAGGTCACCTCCTGAAGCGACGGCACAATGTGTTATATACCCAGGGCCCTAATTTGTTCTTGATTAGATATTCTTGACCTCGAGTCATGTTACCCGTACACTTGCATACATGCACATATAATATTGAATGTTCATACTCTTGTATTGAGCGTTTTATGCTCACGTCCTCGTACTGTTTTTGGGACACCCTATTCCATGGGGAAGGTTTGCGACTGGAAAAGACAGGTGGTTCCGGGAGATCTTTGGCTGCAGGTTGGCAGCAGTTGAAGATGTTTGTGTTTTGTCTAAGCTTTCAGCATTTATGTTATTTGGGTATATATTACCTTCGATATGGTTGTATAACTTAAGTATTTACAGATTTCTTTCCTTGTAATTGTATCTAGTTATGTTTTCTGTTGTTTATTTTTGATTATTATTTAATTAAGTTAAATGCATGCCTAAGCTCTTGATTAGTAGGTGATCACGGTGCGGGTCACTACATTTATGGTATCAGAGCATGCATAGAAATCTTGGGATCTAGATTTTGCCTTGAGATTAACCTTTAAATCATCGTGTAGATGGCAGGATATGATGATATTAGCCATGGTAGCGTGGGTGGACTCTGGGGCATTGCAGACGATCACGAGCATCGTCGGGGCCATCATAACTGTAGTAACCCGATTCCATTTTACTAGATTAATTTTCTAATCACGTTTAGAATCAATAAAATATGATTAAGGGATTTTAATATGATCTAACGGACCAAGGATTTGGGTGCAGAATGCCCGAAAAATGGTTAATGGTCTTATTGGGCTCGGGAATTTCAGAGGATCCGAACTGGGTTCGGAGGGTCCGAACCAGGATAGTTCGGAGGCACGAATTGGGTTCGGAGTCAGTGTGAGATCGGACAGTTCGAACTCTCCTAAAACAAATGTCAAAAGAGATTGTACAAGTGTTTCGGATGTAAGAGATCGGACGATCCGAAGAGGGATCGGACCGTCCGAACATGGGTTGCATGCAAAAGTGGAAAACATGCAAAGATCTGACCGTCCGAACCGAGAATCGGACCGTCCGATCGATGCCTATAAATAGGGGTCCGAGGCCTCATTTTCAAAATGAAATGAATCCTCTCCTTGGCTCATGTTAGCTTGATTTTAAGAGCTTTTGGGTAATCTTATTTTAAAAGTTGGAGTAGGTAGTAGGTTTTAAATAACAGACAGTGTCCGTAGTGGTGGTCAGGCGGCATAGCTCTGGCAAGGTGTCCAGGGGTCGTAGCAAGGCTATGCCCAAGCTCTGGGGCATGCGATATCAGCGGGCTAATGACAGACGAAGGTATGGTTCTGGCTCCTTATGCGAATTAGGGAGTATGTTTTAGTTTAATTAAGGTTTTTAGAGCATGCTAGGTGTTGTTTGGAATGCTAGATAATACATGGTATTTATGTATTGTAGTGATGCATGGTAGGCTTGGACCTAGAGGGAGCTTCTAAGGATTTGCCTTAGTAAGGTACGAAAGTATTATTCGAGATATCCAGATTGAGTATGCATGTATTATGTGTTTTCATGTATTATGTGATTGCATGATTTATATGATATAGCATGTCATGACTGTATGTTGCATACATGAGCATATCGATCTCATATCCTTGAGATATCCTGTAGTAGGGCGCTCACCCTACGAGTTTGTGGATGGTTGGATACGTAAGTCTTGTGTCAGGTCACCATTTGTT
Source organism: Henckelia pumila (assembly GCF_033568475.1). NCBI lineage: Eukaryota > Viridiplantae > Streptophyta > Magnoliopsida > Lamiales > Gesneriaceae > Henckelia > Henckelia pumila. The sequence continues at coordinate 41,989,835 of NC_133120.1, forward strand.
GGACACTTTTACTAGTATCAGGTCACCATTATCCATTGGGTATATGAGCCATGTAGTAACCCGTATCCAGAATTATCTATTTATGAGTAATTAATAATACGATCATGTTTAGATGCAATGAAACATGATTAAGTGAGTCCCAGATGGATTAACAGAGTTCGGATGGATTCAGAACGCTCGAAAATGGTTCGAGGGTCGTCAGGTTCGGAGGCTCCGAAGTCAGGGTTCGGACGATCCGAAGAGTGGTTCGGACGCTCCGAACGTGCTGCTGACAGTCGTCATGGATGACGTCATTGTGCTGACGTTATTGGGTTCGAACAACCCGAAGTCGAGATCGGACGGTCCGATCGTGTTCGGACGCTCCGAAGTCCAGTTCGGATGATCCGAACTCAGTCTATAAATAGGAAGGCCGAGATTCAGTTTTGAGCACACCGATCACCTCTTCTCTCTCTTTTCTTCAGTCTTCCAGCTAAGATCTAGGGCATTCTAGGCGTCTCGTTGGGAATCCGGAAGTGGCATAGCAGTCCAGGCGTTGTAGCAAAGCTGTGGCCTAGTTTTGAGGCATTCGACAGCAAAGGGCTAACGACGGACGAAGGTATAGATTTTGCTTCCTAAAAATATTTAGGAGTATGCTTTAGCTTAGTTAAGGCTTTTAGAGCGCTATAATGATAGTAGTATCATTTGGCAGTGTAGCGCGGATTGTAGGCGTGGACCTAGGGCTGATAGCACTTGCCTAGTATTTGAGGTACGAAAGTACTGTTCGAGATATCCTGACTGAGTATGCATGTATTATGTGACTGCATGATTTATATGTCATTGATTTATGCTGCATACATTTGCATATTGAGCTATCTCGTTCGAGATGTATTTAGTAGGGTTTTACCCTATCCTGTTAGTGGTTGGACTTCCATCGATTTGGGTCCGGCATATCCACTGGTATTTTGGTATGGGAGCCACCTCCTGAAGCGATGGCACAACGTGCTACATACCAGAGCCCGATTTGTCTCTGTTATCTGATCCTTGACCTTGAGTTTATAGGGAGTTCACTTTGCATGCATGTATACTCATACTCTCGTGCTGAGCATTTTATGCTCACGTCTCGTACTCTGTGTTTCTGGACACCCTATTCCTTGGGGCAGGTTTGCGATTGGACGAGGCGGGTGGATCCAAGAGGGGCTAGAAAGTGGTTGATCAGCTGGAGCTTCGTTTAGGTTTTTATTCTGTTGTTTTGGGTTTATACAGCTATTCTATTTGGTTGTATACTATTTTGGATATTTATAGATTTCTTTTCTTGGGATTGTATTAATGTTATGGTTTCCGCAGTTGTATTCTGATTTCAGTTTAATTAAGTTAATTGCATGACTAAGTTCTGTTTAGTAGGTAATCCGGGTAAGGGTCACTACATTTATGGTATCAGAGCATGCATAGTATTCTTGGGATTTAGATTCTGCATAAGATAACCGTGAGGTGCTTTTGTAGATGGCGAACTACAATGATCAGAGTAGCCATGGTAGTGGAGGTGGACGCTGGGGAGATGACGATTGTGAGCATCGTCGGGACCGTCATCATCGTCGTCGTGATGAGGAACGTTTTAGCGTGCGCTGATTCTTGCAGATGGCACCTAAGCCCTTGGTTGGAGGTGAGTCTCTGGAGGATGCGGAGAACTGGTTAGACCGCATGGAGATGACTTTTCAGACTTTTCACTGCACCGAGGAGCAGAATATGGAGACCCTTGGCTATCTTCTGGATGGGCGAGCTCGTAGGTGGTGAAGGTTTACTTCTGCACCCTTTGTTAAGGCGAGAGGAGTGGCCACCTGGGCCGAGTTCCGCACAGCTTTTCAGAAGCTGTATTTTCCTCCTGCCCTCCGTCAGTCGAAGGCGGGTGAGCTACTAAGTCTGCGACAGGGAGCTATGTCTATTGACGAGTATCACCAGAAGTTCTTTGATCTACTATCCTATTGCCCCGAGATTGCTGACAGCTCTGAGATGAAGTATAATCTGTTCATTCAGGGCCTTAACCCTGAGATCCATGACCGTGTGGCGGTCGGTGATGACATGTCCTACGAGGGTTTGGTGAGCCGTTGTCACCAGGCGGAGGACAGCATTCGGCGGAACTGGTCTTTCTCTCAGTCAAGGCCTGCTAGTTCTTCGGGTCCCCATGCCCAATCTTTCAAGAAGTTCGGATCTACTTCTTCCTCTGGTTCTGGAGGTGTTGTTCACTTTGGGAAGAAGGACAAGTGCGACCATTGCGGGAAGAACCATCCTTCAGACAAGTGCCGTAGAGCTTCTGGAGCTTGTTTCCGATGTGGAGAGGTTGGCCATATCCGGAGGGATTGTCCATTATCTGGGGGAGGCGGTTCTGGTTCAGGATCAGGTTCTCAGGCCACCGTTCAGCAAAGGTCGCAGGGACAACCTGCTGGGAGTTCTCATTAGAGGCCGCGGGCTTCTGGCCAGGTGTTTGCCTTGAGGCATGATCAGGCTATGGAGGAGAATGAGAAAGTCATCGCAGGTACATTTCTACTTTATGGTATACCTGCTATCGTACTTATTGAAACTGGTGCATCTCATTCCTTCATTTCTGCACGTTTTGTTAAGAGGCATAAGTTACCATGCATTGCACTAGACGAAGTAGTTTCTTTTTCTACTCTGACGGGTCAATCTTCTTTGGCCAAGCATTTAGTGATGGGTTGCCCTTTAGAGTTCGAAGGGAACATTCTGTTAGCGAATCTCATGGTCCTTGCGATGGACGATTTTGATTGTATTATGGGGATAGACATGCTGACTACCTATCGAGCTTCAGTGGACTGCTATCAGAGATTAGTACGCTTTCATCCGGATGAGAGTGATAGCTGGTTTTTCTATGGTGAGGGAGCGCGACCCCCGATGCCTTTGGTATCAGCTTTGAGAGCCTGTCGAGCTCTAGAGTCTGGCGGGGAAGGCTACCTTATCTATGCAGTTGATTTGTCCGCTGAGATTATTGGGATAGAGAATATTCTTGTTGTGGATGAATTCCCAGATGTATTTTCAGATGAGATTCCGGGTTTTCCTCCTGCTAGGGAAGTCAAGTTTGGCATAGAGTTGATGTTGGGTACTTCGCCTATTTCTCGAGCACCGTATCGTCTGGCTCCGTCAGAGATGCGTGAATTGAAGAATCAGTTACAGGATCTTTTGGACAAGGGGTACATTCATCCTAGTGTATCTCCTTGGGGAGCTCCTGTTCTTTTTGTAAAGAAGAAGGATGGGTCTATGCGGTTGTGCATTGACTATCGGCAGCTGAATCGAGTTACTGTGAAGAACAAGTATCCGTTGCCTCGCATTGATGACTTGTTTGATCAGCTGCAGGGTACTTCGGTTTACTCCAAGATTGACTTGAGATCTAGGTATCATCAGTTGAGAGTCCGAGATCAGGACGTAGCCAAAACTGCATTCCGTACTCGCTATGGGCATTACGAGTTTCTAGTGATGCCATTTGGATTGACTAATGCACCGGCTATATTTATGGATCTGATGAACCGTGTCTTCAGGGAGTATTTAGACAAGTTTGTCGTGGTCTTCATTGACGATATCTTGGTGTATTCGCGTAATACGGAAGAGCATGTTTCTCACTTGTGAGTGGTACTGCAGACTCTGCGGGACGAGCAGTTGTATGCCAAACTGAGCAAGTGTGAGTTTTGGATGAATCGAGTGGTCTTTCTTGGCCATATCATATCCAGGGAGGGGATTTCTGTTGATCCAAGCAAGATTGAGGCTGTGCTGAATTGGTCGCGTCCAACGACGGTCTAGCAGGATATTATTGACGCTTCATTCTGAACTTCTCTCAGCTAGCTCGACTGTTGACACAGCCTACCCGCAAGGGTGTGGATTTCGAGTGGTCCTCCGAGTGTGAGGAAAATTTCTGTGAGCTTCGACGGCGGTTGATTTCTGCGCCGGTGTTGGCATTACCGTCAGGATCTGGAGGGTATGTGGTATACACTGATGCTTCTCTTCAGGGGTTAGGTTGTGTCTTGACTCAGAATGGGCATATGATTGCATACGCTTCTAGACAGCTGATGCTTCACGAGGACAACTATCCAGTCCACTATTTGGAGTTGGCAGCTATTGTGTTCGCTTTAAAAATCTGACGTCATTATCTGTATGGCAAGAAATTCGAGATCTTTAACGACCACAAGAGTCTCAAGTATTTGTTCACTCAGGCGGAGTTGAACATGAGGCAGAGACGTTGGATGGACTTGCTTAAGGACTATGATAGCGAGATTAAGTACCATCCGGGAGCTTCTAATCTCACTGCTGATGCTTTGAGTCGCAAGGTGCGACTATCCGCACTGCAGACTTGTTCGATGTCTAGTGCGATCAGTGACTGTTGTACTTCGGGGTATACCTTCAAGCATAATAAAGGTATGCAGAGTATCCAGATGTTTGCGATATTATCTGAGCCAGCTTTGTATTCACGGATTCGAGATGCTCAGATGTCTGACTCAAAGACCCAACGTTTGGCTCGTCTAGCTAACGAGGGTAGCTCGTCTGGATTTCACTATCAATCAGATGGTTTTCTGTGTTTTTCTGGTAGACTTGTGATTCCGCAGGATGAAGAGTTGCGAGAGGAGATCTTGTCTCAGGAACATCGCACCAAGTTAAGTATTCATCCGGGAAGCAACAAGATGTACAAGGATCTACGTACTCGGTTTTGGTGGAAGGGGATGAAACGTAGCGTGTATCAGTATGTTTCGAGATGTTTGGTGTGTCAAAAAGTCAAGGCAGAACACCGACGACCTGGAGGTTTGCTTCACAGTCTGCCTATTTCTGAGTGGAAATGGGAGTTTATCACGATGGATTTTGTGACCCTTTTGCCAATTTCCTCGAGGAATTGTGATGCTATCTGGGTTGTGGTGGACCGACGCACCAAGTCAGCGCATTTCATTGCCTATAGTCGAGAGTACTCTGTGGATCGCATGGCACGATTGTATGTTCAGGAGATCGTTCGAATTCATGGAGTGTCTGTGAGCATTGTCAGCGATCGAGACCCCAGGTTCACTTCTAGGTTCTGGGGGAGTGTTCAGCTTGCGATGGGTACTACTCTCAGTTTGAGTACTGCCTATCATCCGGATACAGATGGTCAGTCAGAGCGCACTATCCGTACTTTGGAGGATATGCTTCGAGCTTGCACTATGGACTTTGGTACAGCCTGGCAGGATCATTTGCCATTGATTGAGTTCGCGTACAACAACAACTATCATACTAGCATTGGGATGACACCTTTTGAGGCGTTGTACGGGCGACGTTGTCGTAATCCACTCTTTTGGAAAGAAGTGGGGGAGAGACAGGCTGAGGGACCAGAGTTTATCCAGCAGGCAGTAGATATTGTTGATCGGATCAAGAAACGGATTAAGACTGCACAGGATCATCAGGCCAGCTATGCTAACACTAACCGTAGGCCTTTGCAGTTTGATGTTGGGGAGAAAGTGTTTCTGAGGGTGTCACCTTTCCGCAAGATCCTCAGATTTGGCCTTAAGGGCAAGTTGTCTCCCAGGTTTATCGGTCTGTTTGAGATCTTGGAGAGCATTGACAATTTGGCTTATCGTCTGGCTTTGCCACCGTATCTGTCCAGTATTCACAATGTGTTCCACATATCTCTGTTGCGACGGTATGTGGCAGATCCATCTCATATTCTGCAGCGGTCTGAAGTTCAAGTGGATATGGATTTGACCTATGTTGAAAGACCTATTCGTATCCTGGATCATAAGGATAAGGTCTTGCGGAACAAAGTCATTCCTTTGGTTTTAGTTCAGTGGCAGCGCCGAGGCGCTGAGGAAGCTACTTGGAAACTTGAGGACAGGATGCGTGAAGAACATCCTGAGTTATTTTGATTTCATTTTCGATTTGTATTCAGATGTAAACTCTGTAAACGTTTGATTGAATAAAGAATGTTTTGGATTGTTGTTTTACATTCGGTACTTAAGATCGGATTTCGAGGACGAAATATCTTCAGTGGGGGAGAATGTAGTAACCCGTATCAAGAATTATCGATTTATGAGTAATTAATAATACGATCATGTTTAGATGTAATGAAACATGATTAAGGGAGTCCCAGATGGATTAACAGAGTTCGGAAATGGATTCAGAACTCTCGAAAATGGTTCGAGAGTCGTCGTGTTCGGAGGCTCCGAAGTCAGGGTTCGGGAGGTCCTAAGTCAGGGTTCGGACGATCCGAAGAGTGGTTCGGACGCTCCGAACGTGCTGCCGACAGTCGTCATGGATGACGTCATTGTGCTGACGTAAGCAATGACGTATTATTGGGTTCTGGCGACCCAAAGTCGAGATCGGATGGTCCGATCGTGTTTGGACGCTCCGAAGTCCAGTTCGGACGATCCGAACTCCGTCTATAAATAGGAAGGCCGAGATTCAGTTTTGAGCACACCGATCACCTCTTCTCTCTATTTTCTTCAGTCTTCCAGCTAAGATCTAGGGCATTCTAGGCGTCCCGTTGGGAATTCGGAAGTGGCATAGCAGTCCAGGCATTGTAGCAAAGCTGTGGCCTAGTTTTGAGGCATTCGACAGCAAAGGGCTAACGACGGACGAAGGTATAGATTTTGCTTCCTAAAAATATTTAGGAGTATGCTTTAGCTTAGTTAAGGCTTTTAGAGCGCTATAATGATAGTAGTATCATTTGGCAGTGTAGCGCGGATTGTAGGCGTGGACCTAGGGCTGATAGCACTTTCCTAGTATTTGAGGTACGAAAGTACTGTTCGAGATATCCTGACTGAGTATGCATGTATTATGTGGCTGCATGATTTATATGTCATTGATTGATGCTGCATACATTTGCATATTGAGCTATCTCGTTCGAGATGTCTTTAGTAGGGTTTTACCCTATCCTGTTAGTGGTTGGACTTCCATCGATTTGGGTCCGGCATATCCACTGGTATTTTGGTATGGGAGCCACTTCCTGAAGCGACGGCATAGCGTGCTACATACCAGGGCCCGGTCTGTCTCTGTTATCTGATCCTTGACCTCAGGTTTATAGGGAGTTCACTTTGCATGAATGTATACTCATACTCTCGTGCTGAGCATTTTATGCTCACGTCTCGTACTCTGTGTTTCTGGACACCCTATTCCATGGGGCAGTTTTGCGATTGGACAAGGCGGGTGGTTCCAAGAGGGGCTAGGCAGTGGTTGATCAGCTGGAGCTTCGTTTAGGTTTTTATTCTGTTGTTTTGGGTTTATACAGCTATTCGATTTGGTTGTATACTATTTTGGATATTTACAGATTCCTTTTCTTGGGATTGTATTAATGTTATGGTTTCCGCAGTTGTATTTTGATTTCTATCTAATTAAGTTAATTGCATGCCTAAGTTCTGTTTAGTAGGTGATCCGGATAAGGGTCACTACAAGCCACCTCCTGAGGAGACGGCGCAACGTGCTATATACCCCGGGTCTGATCTATGAGCTTGTTTCTTGACCTGAGTGTCTTGGTACCCAGTTAATTTTCATACATGCACATTTAATAGTGTATACTCATACTCTCGTACTGCGCGTGTTATGCTCACTTACGGTTACTTCTATTGTCTGGATACCCCATTCAATGGGGAAAGTTGCAGGTAGTTATCCTGAGGATGAGGAGATTAGGTGGTGACCAAAGCAGGTTTGCAAGGTTTACCACTAGGTGGTATTTTCTGGTATATAGTTTATTTTAATTTCCGCATTTACTCTGATTAAGATTTTTCTATTTAAGTTAAATGCATGCTTAAGTTATGTTTAGTAGGTGATCAAGGTGTGGGTCAGTACATTTATGGTATCAGAGCATGCAATAAGATTCTTTGGGAAATAGTGTTGATATTGGGTTATCCTTTGTAGGATTACAAGATGGGTTCAATGACGATAGCAGTATCAAGAATTGGAATAGAAAGGTATTTAGGCTTTTCCAAAATCATCATTGCCAAGGTTGGCAGCAGAGGTTAGTATTATGTGGATTCCAGCAGGATGAAGATGGAAGAGAAGATCCAGTTTTCAACGCCAGGTGCTCCTCAAGGTTGAATGGTATGTGTGACAGTAGTCATCCATTCAGATTTGACCAAGGAATTCAGCCCGAAATATTCTCCACTAGTAGTTGGAGAGATTGTTAGAAGGACCTTGTCTCATTTACCAGATAAGAAACCCAACAATATTGGAAGGATCAGGTAGATTCATGAGATCTTTTAGATCTTTCAAGGAAGAGGTCTGCTGACATTCTTATGCTTTTGGAAAACTTCACGTTCAAGATCAGTAGACGGAATGGAAGAATTCCGCAAGAATATAAATATTGTATTAAGTTTTGTTGTAAACAGTATTTCAGTTGTAATCAGTTGAATCAGATGTATTAAAATATTTCAGTTATTTGATGTACTTAATTATTGTTGTATTGTACATTTTTCAGTGTAATCTTTTGATTAAGTTATGTATTACATGGGATTGTTGTAGTGACCCGCGCCGTGATCACCTACTAATCAAAACTTAAGCATGAAATTAATCAATAAAAATAATCTTAATCAGAGTAACTGCGGAATTAAAGTAAGTCAAATACCAGGTAAGCAAAACCTAGTGGTCAACCATTCTATCCAACCTTGGTCACTACCTAACCTCCCTGTTTCCGGGAGAACTACCTGCAACTGCCCCATGGAATAGGGCATCCAGCCAATAGAAAAACAACCGAAAGTGAGCCTAACATGCTCAGTACGAAAGTATGAGTATACACTATTATATGCGCATGAATGCAAATGAACTGGGTACCAAGACACTCACGTCAAAAAACAAGCTCATAGACCGGGCCCAGGGTATATAGCACGCTGCGCCGTCGCATCAGGAGGTGGCTCCTATACCCAGTGGATAATGGTGACCTGATACTAGTACATGTGTCCAACCATCACGGTGACCTAACACAAGACTTACGTATCCAACCATCGACAGACTCGTAGGGTGAGCTCCCTACTACTGGATACCTCTAAGGTAAAGGCTCAATATGCTCATGTATGCAACATATATTCATGACATGTTGTATATAAAGGCATATAAAACATGCAATCACATAATCCATGCAAACACATAATACATGCATACTCAATCTGAATATATCGAATAATACTTCCGTACCATACTAAGGCAGATCCTAGAAGCTCTCCCTCTAGGTCCAAGCCTACCATGCAGCACTACAACATAAATAACCATGCGTTACCTAATATGCCAAACATCACCTACTAGGTCTGTGCTTGACATTCACATAGCTATCCTGCCAATTCTGCGCAGTCTTAATTCTTTTCTTGATCTGTCCAACAATATCAGCAGTGAAACCACCCTGACCTCTATTTTAAATTAATTAATAAAGAAAATGCGGATTTTAAAAAAAATTAAAAATTTTGGCATGACCTATCTATTTATGTAACGACACACCTGTCACAAACAACAAATTTAAAATGAAAAAAACAACACTAAATAAACTTGACCGAGAAAGAAACGAGAACCGGAGATAAGATTCAACATTTCGAACATCAAAAGATTAAGCAATTACATATTTACATGCCCACAAATAATTCTATAAATCCTTACCATAAAATTTATCCAATCAACAAAATAAAAGACTTTAAAGTGTTAAAATAAAACTTCTGCGGAAGACTAGCATAGGTCGGAGGGATGTGCCGTGCCCGCATCGCAGTCCACTCGATAGTCTTGCCCCTCGATCTCAATGAAATACTCATCACCTGAAAACAATAAGTGTAGCGAGTCTAAAAGACTCAGCAAGAATATGGGACTTAGATCCTTGGATTGTGACTTTGTGATCTCAATGAAATACTCATCACCTCATAAACTGTACTGAAACATAGTCATAAATATTTGAACTTAGATCCTTGGATTGTGACTTTGTGATTTCGATTATGATCATGGCTGCAGTGCACTATGCCGCAAGGAGGTCAGGTATTTCCCAACCCATCTTGCCCATACTTGGTAAGGGAGGCCAAGATTTCTCTCAACCCCACACATACACGTAAATATTTGGTAAGGTAGACCAAAATGTCTCTCAACCCCACACATACACGTCAGGTGGTAAGGTAGGCCAGAACGTCTCCCAACCCCACACGTACACGTAAATTTCTATAATCACAATCATCTCACTTCGTTTGTAAAAATTAATTTTCCTTTCATTCTTGAGTATGGGACTTATCATGCATATGTAAATATGACGTACATGTAAATATTAATCGATAATCATGCATATGACTCACACATGGATGATCGGGATGGTTATTTAGAAGACAAACCAAAAGATGGGAAACTAAACCATAATTTAGCGCTTAAGACAATTCGAGTGATTTGGCCGCAAAATTTGTACCTTGCTTGATTCTTATTCACAAAGGATTCCGCTTGAAACCACGACTCCATGACACTTAAAACTAAGTAAGAAAATCATCCGCAAAGTATTATTCCTATCCAATCATTTTATAAAAATTCATTTCGGTGCAGCAAGCCTATGACTTCAAAATTCTGCACCCATTCATTCAAAAATCTAGAACTCGACCAAAAATTATCCGAATTGATTCCCGCTTGAACTGACATATTCCTAACATCTTATACTAATTCCAGACCCAAGCCCTTATCCAATCCATGATTGTAACCCTGTTTTACATGGACATTTCCGGACAGCCCTGTTTTTAAGCAAAAATCTGCACCTCTCTATTCTAATGCCTAAAACTCAACCAAAACTTAACCGAACTAATTCCCACTTGAACCGACATATTCCTAACATCCTAAGCTAATTCCAAACTCGAGGCCTTCACCAAATCATGAGTTTAATCCCTGTTTTAAAACCAGTTTCCGGACAGCCCAACTCATTTTCAAAATTCTGCTCGTGCCTCATTTTCATACTCAACCAACAAACTTAGGTATTTGTCTCCAAACTCCACCCACTATCCTAGTATCATAACCAACATTTAAGATCACCCAAAACCCCCTTAAAACTCACCCAAACCAGCTCGATTTAACTGAACAATGGCAGCCACTAATCCCAACCAAAACCGAGCCCAACAATCCCCATTACTCGAGTGCATCTCAACTCCTTCCCACAAGCTAACTTCAAATCATCCTAATTGCTACCATGTGAACTACATATCATACATGGTAGCTCTAAATCACCATCCAAATCAACACACAAGCACACAATATTTTTGAATCACAAACTATAAAATTTTTCTAAAGAAAATTCGAACACCATGGCATGCTCATTTCTTAAATTTCAAAAGCAATATGGCATCCAAGAATCCAACATTTCAAATTTCACATTCATTTCTACCTCAACAATAGCATAATTCTCACGCATAAATGCCAAAAACCTGCACAAAATCTTCGAACCAAAAACAGGGCACATATACTTATATATTTCAAAGGTTTTATGATATGCAATACACAGAACCTACATAACTACATGAAGAAAGGAAGGAGAAGCCATATTCTTGCCTAAACTTGGGAAAAGAAATCGGAATGAGGGCTCGAGAAGCTGGAAACCGAGCTGAAGAAGGGGAATGAAGCTCGAGTAGCTCGTCTAGAGGATGGCCTCACCGGAAAAAGGCTATTGCAGCGGCCAAGACTTGAAGGAGAAGGGGGAGTGTCGATCGCGAGAAGAAAAAAATGGAAGGGAAAGGAGTCTGCATTGTTTTGAGAGACTTGGAGAACGGGAAAATATAAATGGGCCAAGATTGGGTAGCTAGGGAAATTCCTTAATGGGTTGTGCAACTTGAATTTTAAATGGGCAAGAAAAATCGTTTATAATATATAATAGATAATATTATAAATGGTGCGTATAAATGAGTCAGCCTCAAATTCCCGCGAATACTAATTCCCGCGAATACTCAAGTTTGAAAATCTAAGAATTAAACACTTTAAATATTCTGATGTCACGACAACGAGTAAAATTTTTAAATAACAAGCAGATCGATTAAAATAATTTAAACAGACTAAACTAACGTTTAAAAGAAATTTAAATAAATACAGGCGGAAATAAAACTTTTAAAATGATTTGGACAATTAAAAAAACATTTAAATAAATAATCTAGGCATTTAAAATAATTTAAAATAACTAACCGCGAAACTTAGGTTATTTAAAATAAATAATTTGGACACTAAAAAATATTTAAACAAATAAGCTAAACAATTAAAATTGTTTAAAAAATAAACTAAACAAGTAAAAATCATTTAAATATGCAAGATTAAACCTTTAAAATATTAAAACAATTAAGTTGCACAATAAAAATCATTTTGACAAATAAATTTAAACAATTAAAACATTAATTAACTAGTTAGTACAATAAAATCATTTGAATAAATAATAAAATATTTGTATTAACACATAATTCACATTAAGAATTTAAATCAATTAAACCTAAAAATAATAAATCCTAATATTTATTAAATTTAATTCATGAGATTTAGTAGATTTAGATTTTAGGCGGCACAAGCAGCCTGTTGGACTAACTCTAGTCCCTCTATCTATCGCTCCCCCACTTCTTCCTAGAACAATGGAGTACGACATCGTCGCTCGTACAATGCCTCAAACGGAGCTATCCAAATACTGCGATGGTAACTATTGTTGTACGCAAACTCAATCAATGACAACTGATCTTGCCAAGCTGGACCAAAGTCCAAATAACAATGCTCGCAACATATCTTCAATATTCAAAATTGTTCGCTCTGACTGTCCGTCAGTCTCTAGGTGATATGATGTACTCAAACTAAGATTAGTACCAATAGCGCGCTGAAGACTCCCCCAAAACCTGGATGTAAACCTAGGATCTCGATCACTGACTATGCTCACATGCACTCCATGCAATCGAACAATTTCCTGATTGTACAACCGTGCCATCCTTTCAAAACTGTACTCTCGGTTATAAGGAATGAAATATGCTGACTTGGTGAGTCAGTTCACCACAACCCAGATAGCATCACAATTCCTCGAGCTCGCCGGTAAATGGGTCACGAAGTCCATCATGAACAACTCCCATTTCCACTCAAGAATGGATAAACTTTGAAGCAATCCTTCCAGGTCGTCGGTATTCTGTCTTGACCTACTGATACACCAAACATCTAAAAACATACTGATACACATTTTTCTTCATTCATTTCCACTAGAAAGAACCTCGTACGCAAATATTTGTACACCAAAAGGATTTTCATACTTTATGACTAACACTTGTCATAACACCTGTGATAACGTCGTTGTCCACAATTCTTGATTTCCTGAACCCCTCAGGTTCTCTTCTTGGAAATATCAATACAATTATTCTGTTGATTCACAAATCGATTAGTAAAATCTCTAGTGCCAATATATATTGACATCTATCTCATAACTTAAGATAACACCTGAAAATGAGAATACTGATTATCCTGCCACGGATAATAATTCCTTGCTGAATTCTTACTTGCGCTACTAGTTGAACATAACTGTTTCATACTTCTTTGGAAAGTCCTTAAATCAATACAATCTAGCTAATCCCTTGACTCGATATCAACGAATCGGACATATCAATGGCCTAATGCATCCAATAGACATCCGGAAAATTAGTGATATCAATTCTGCTAGATCTAGTAACCTTAGATCTCAGCTGCTGTCCTTTTTCCGTGTCTAAACACTTGATGCTATCCTGTTAGTATCAATTGAAATTTAAACACTTGCTAGATCAATTTCTATCGTTCTTCTACAAGAACATTTTCCTCCCCCATCACGGGGTTATAACATCTGTATCTACCACAGATAAATTAGAAGCAAAACTTATTATCAACTTTCCTTAAGTAGAAGGAAATCCAAAGGATGAACTTACATATTTCTTGGAAACAACTAAGTCCATTTCTGACTGCCGCAGACAAAGAGTCACAATAAGTCACTGGGCACTAAACTTGCACCATTTTAACTGACCATTTAAAGCACACATGAACACCTAAGTTCTCAACTTCCACTATCCAAGTGAATTATCTTACTGTCAAAAACCATGACTTAGCAGACTCATGACGTCCGTCAATCACTAACTATATCAATCATCTGGTAAATCTCAAACTCTTTGGATGCAAGATGTTCCTAGACAGGAAACACTTATCCAATCACAGATCTTATCTGCTAATAAAATCAAATATCTTTGCAAGGTTAACAAATTGGCATCAAATTATACTTTAACGTAACTGTTGCAATGATTTCTAGACTGAATAAATTTACATAACCCTCTGAAGTACAAAAGACTTCCAGAATAACAATGGAAATATACTTCACAAAGTCTAGTCTTGATCACAGTTCACGTCTCCCAGTATAAGTCATCATAGTGTCCTGATAAAACTCATATTTTCTTGATAACCCATAATCAATTTCCAATTCTTACATGGAAACTTACTTAAGTAAACTCATCACTTAGAATTTCATGTTCCTCTAGTAATCAAGACCCTGATCACTAGTTATACTTCTGATAGAATCAGACAATACTTGGTCAATCCTCCTGGTTCTCCCCCAGTATCACGTGCGAGAACTATCTGCCCAAAATATTCACTTGTCAAGGAATCCTCTCCAAGACTATTCTTTCCACGGAAACCAAAGTCCGTATCTCTGATGAAGTCAGATGATATCTAATAAAATCCCTTGACACTAACCCAATACCAAGAATAATTCCAGAAGACTCAAATAATTCCTGAATATTCTCCTGATAGTTATACCCATTGCTATCACTGTGAATACATCGAGACTGAGGTAAGTCTTCCTATAATGCCAAACTGGAATAAAAGAATCCTTCCAGAGTACACTGGCATAAGGTCGCACTTACTATACCATCTCAAAACCCGACAGTCATCAGCATCCTGGCATAACTCATCCCTGAGTCTCTGATATTATGCAAAATTCCTATCTGGACCAAAATCACTGGTCAAGGAAAATTCTCTACATAAGAACAACTCAAATTCCGAATCTGCAAACATCTGGCAGTAAAATCCTGTTGAATGCCAATTCAACTAAACTCTTGAATTAAATCCCGAGATCATAAATCAAGATCAAAACTTATCTACTCAGAAAAATTACTTGTCAAGGAAAATCTATTCCAAGACTGTTCTGACAACGGGACATCTGTATCCTTAACAGACGATAACTTAAATCATGATACCACACCTGGTATCTATCCAATTTTCAAAGCTATACCTTGTTGTGACTGTTGCCAAAATCCCCAGACTGATTAGCCTCCCCTAAATAGTCCCTAGAGCACAAATTCCTCCAAAACAACTTCTGAAGTATGAAAATTTCCAGAGTAATACCGACTAAGGGTCGCTCTTTCTCATGTCTAGTCTTGATTACAGTCCACAACTCTTGGTATTTCTTAGCCTGTCATCCTGATGAAAATCCATAATCACTAGGTAACAATCTAAAAAGATCAAAATAGTCAATTGTTCTAAGGAAATCCATCTAGAACAAAACATTCATGCATCCTGATGAATCACATCATCCATGGCAAACACTTGGCTTACTAGAATATTCTAGGTAAAAGATCTAGAACTATTCATTGAAAACATGCAAAATCCCAAGTACTCATTTAAACAATGATCAATCTTTTATTCAAAATAACCAAGTTAATCTCAAAGATTACAACACTTGAACCACCAATCCAGGTTCTAATATAATCTTTATTACAATCACATGTAATACATAACTTAATCAAAGGAGTACACTGAAAGATGTACAATACAACAATAACTGAGTACATCAAATACTGAAATTTTTAATACATTTGATTACAACTGAAATATTGTTTACAACAAAATACAGTATTTAAACTCCTGCGGAAGTCTTTCATTCCATCTACTGTTCTTGAACATGAAGTTTCCTGTCTGCCACACATGTCAGCAGACCTTCTATCTTGCAATATCTAAAAGAATAAAATCTTGCTAATCTACCGGATCCTTCCAATATTTTTGGGTTTCTAATCTGGTAGATGAGACAAGATTCTTCAGACAATCTCTCCAAATACTAGTGAAGAGTCTTTCGGGGTGGCTTCCTTGGACGACGCAGAATGGATGACTACATGTCACACATTCCTTTCAACCCGGAAGAGTGCCTGGCATTGAAAACTAGGCCTTCTCTTCCAGCTCCATCCTGCTGGGATCCACATAATACAAAACTCTGATGCCGACCTTGGCAATGACGATCTTGGAAAAGCCTAGATATCCTGCTATTCCAATTTCTGATACTACTATCGTTATTGAATCCAACTTGTAATCCTACAAAGGATAACCCAAAATCAATACTATGTCCCAAAGAATCTTATTGCATGCTCTGATACCATAAATGTAGTGACCCACGCCGTGATCACCTACTAATAAGAACTTAAGCATGCAATTAATCAATAAAAATAATCTCAATCAGAGTAACTGTGGAAATAAAGTAAGTCAAATACCAGGTAAGCAAAACCTAGTGGTCAACCCTGCTATCCAGCCTTGGTCACCACCTAACCTCCCTGTCCTCAGGAGTACTACCTGCAACTGCCCCATGGAATAGGGCATCCAGCCAACAGAAAAAAAACCGGAAGTGAGCCTAACATGCTCAGTACGAGAGTATTAGTATAAACTATTATATGCGCATGAATGCAAATGAACTGGGTACCAAGATACTCAGGTCAAAAAACAAGCTCATAGATCGGGCCCAGGGTATATAGCATGCTGCGCCGTCGCATCAGGAGGTGGCTCTTATACCCAGTTGATAATGGTGACCTGATACTAGTACATGTGTCCAACCATCACGGTGACCTGACAAAAACTTACGTATCCAACCATCCACAGACTTGTAGGGTAAGCTCCCTACTACCGGATACCTCTAAGGTAAAGGCTCAATATGCTCATGTATGCAACATATAGTCATGACATGTTGTATATAAAAGCATATAAAACATACAATCATATAATACATGCATACTTAATCTGGATATCTCGAATAATACTTCCGCACCTTACTAAGGCAGATCCTAGAAGCTCCCCTTCTAAGTCCAAGCATACCATGCAACACTACAACATAAATAACCATGCATTACCTAGTATGCCAAACATCACGTGCTAGGCTCTAAAAGCCTTAATTAAACTATAATTTACTCCCTAATTCCTATAGGGAACCAAAGCCATACCTTCGTCTGTCGTCAGCCCGCTGATGTCGCATGCCCCAAAGCTTGGGCATAGCCCAGGTACAACCCATGGATGCCTCGCTAGATCTCCGTCACATGGTTGCTACTGCAGATACTGTCCGCTATAAAAATACTATTTCCTACTCCAACTCTTAAAGAAAGAGTCCCGAAGCCCTTAAAATAGAGCCATTAACGGGAGAGGAGAGGAAATTGGATATTCAAAATGAGAGCCTTGGACCCCTTTTTATAGGCCTGGGTTTGGACTGTCAGAACTAGGTTTGAAGGCTCCGATCCGAGCATGATTTCCACGTGTAGAGTGCATTTTGACACCTCAATCTGGTGGTGAGTTTGGACGGTCCGAACTGGGTTCGGATGGTCGTCCGAACTGCCACTTGTCTGATCTGTTTTAGACACTTGGACCCTGCTGAGTTCAGATGGTCCGAACTTGGTTTGGACGGTCCGAACTGGTCCACACGCTCTGAACTGTTTTGGTCCTTCCGAACTCATTTTGGACTCCCGGAACCCCCGGGACCTACCCTACCATTTTGGGCATTTCGGATCTGAGTTTCCACTTATTTTCACCAAATAAAGACTCCTTAAACATGTTTTGACACTTTTAAAACTATATGTCATTTTCTAACATGTTTAAAATCACTTAATCTTATAAAATGGAACCGGGCTACTACAATTGTAATAAAGATTGTATTAGAACCTAGATTAGTGGTTCAAGCAAATGTAATACTTAGGAATATTTTGATTGATGGATCAGATAATTGATTACAATGTATTGTTTGGTATGTATAATTGGGATTGAATTATGCATGTTTTCTAATAGGATATAGTGCTTATCAGGGATGATGTGTATCATCAAGGAATTAAAGATAAATTATACCAAGTACTGTGGACTTTATGGATAGATGACTAGATGGAGGTGTTGGAGAACGCGGCGATCAGATCAATCAGAATTGATACCCGGTGCAGCGGAAGTTTAAAAATTTTATATGGAACGATTCCATAGTGGGTATCAAAACCTTACGATTAAATTGTGTGTGTAAAAATTAAATAACAATTATAAATTTTTACCTTCAATCTCGAATCGAGATTTTGGACACCAACAGATTGCTCTGCTCTTGTTGTATATCCCTGGAACTGATGGACGAACTGTTCTTCAATCAGGTCCACGAACGGATATTTAATCCCTCTGATAGATTGCACTAGAAAATCTATCAGAAGTTTCTACGAAGAGATTAACGAATTTGATCCGTTAAACCAGACTGTAATTCAAAATTCACAGACTGGATTTTACCGAGCAGAGGGGAGAGGGGTCGGCCACTTCAGAGGAAAATCACTAGGGTTTTTCGAAAATTTTGTGACCTGTTGTGTTTTTTTTGTTTTTATTTATAATTTCTGTACTGCAATAACTTATTTATAATGTAGGCCACTAACAGCTTAGGGCCCATTAGTCATAAGTTCAAGCCCGACAAGCAAAGCCCGCATGTTCAGAAATTACTAAAAATTCATCATGACTCCGATTGATAAACCGATTTCACCAATGTACACAGAAACCATTTCTGCACCTTTTAAAGTCAAGATAAATTTTTCTGAATCCGAATTCAGTGATTTCCAAAAATGCCCATCCCTATGTCATTTTAGGAAATCTTACTCCTCTACTCATAAATAAGAAGTCCAACTTCTTTGTTCATTAAATTTAACTCTTTAAATTTAACTATCTCAACGGGGATTAAAAAACCATTACTATGTGTGACCCTCAATGGTTCAGGGATACAGCTAGCCGTGGGCTCACAACTCCTTGTGACTCGGAACAAAAATTTCCGACTTGCCCATCGAATCATGGTATGAGCGCCTAGCAAAATCGCCCCATGATTCCCTAGGTATCACTGATAGTGCCTGCAAGAACCAATAGATTTTGGTTAGCGTACAGTACGGTCCCTTCATCCATATATCCCGATCGAATCAACAACCATTGGTAAATCGAGAGTCGTTCGAGATTCGATAACTATGCAATACATATTGAAGATCAAATAGTGACATCGCATGTGCTACTAAGAAACCATTTCTTAAATCACATCATGTACTCTGGCCAGAGATTCGTCACACTAATATCTCCTCAGATCGCATAGGATATCCACACTCGCAAGTATGTGGTGAATCCTTGACAACAAAGCATCGACTCCTATATGTGTTGTAACTGTACCCAATCCCGACACCTGATGACCCCAATAGAGTCGGTAAACGAGTCAAAGCATAGTACTAGCATATAGAGTCTCAATGATGTTTCAAGTAGTAAGGACTAATGGTGTACAACCAAAACCGCGGACTTTATCCACTCGATAAGTGATAACCACTTGGAAAGTCCGGATAGGGTAGTTCGATCATTCATCGTATGAATATCCATTTGCATGCTTCGAACATCTCTATGTTCCTGTTGGATAACTGGCGTTCAGATCAATCACGATTGATACCCGGTGCAGCGGAAGTTTAAAAATTTTATCATGGAACAATTCCATGGTGTGGGTATCAACCATTCAACGATTAAATTATTGTGTGTGTAAAATTCAAATAACAATTAATTAAATTTTACCTTCAATCTCGAAGCGAGATTAATGGACACCACACAGATTTCTCTGCGCTTCTTGTATCTCCCAGGAACAGATGAACTCCTTCAATCAGGTCCACGAATGGGGTTTAAATCCCTCTGATAGATTGCACTAGAAAATCTATCAGAAGTTTTTCTGCGAAGAGATTAAACGAATCTGATTCGTTATTCCTGACTGCGATTCAAAATCACAGACCGAAATTTCTCGGGCAGAGTATGGGAGGGGTCGGCCGATTATTAATTTTAGAGGCTAGGGTTTTCGATTTTTGCTTCTCAAAAATAATGAGCTGTTGTGTTTTTAATTTCTGTACTGCAATAACTTATTTATAATGCAGGCCACTAACACCTTAGGGCCCATTAGTCATAAGCTAGGGCCCGACAAGCAAAGCCCGCACGTTCAGAAATTAATATAAAATTCATCGTGACTCCGATTGATGAACCGATTTCACCAATGTGCACAGAAACCATTTCTGCACATTTTAAAGTCAAAATAAATTTTCCTGAATCTGAATTCAGTGGTTTCCAAAAATGTCCATCCCTATGTCATTTTAGGAAATCCTACTCCCTTACTCTTATTTAAGAAGTCCAACTCCTTAGTTCATTAAATTTAACTCTTTAAATTTAACTATCTCAACGGGGATTAAAACTCCATTACACTGTGTGACCCTCAATGGTTCAGGGATACAGCTAGCCGTGGGCTCACAACTCCTTGTGACTCGGAACAACACTTTCCGACTTGCCCAACGAATCAAGGTAAAGCGCCTAGCAACATCGCCCCATGATTCCCTAGGTATCACTGATAGTGCCTACAAGAACCAGTAGATTTTGGTTAGCGTACAGTACGGTCCCTTCATCCATATATCCCGATCGAATCAACAACCATTGGTATATCGAGAGTCGCTCAAGATTCGATAACTATGCAATACATCTTGAAGATCAAATTAGTGACATCGCATGTGCTACTAAGAAACCATTTCTTAAATCACATCAAGTACTCTGGCCAGAGATTTGTCACACTAATATCTCCTCAGATCGCATAGGATATCCACACTCGCAAGTATGTGGTGAATCCTTGACAACAATGCATTGACTCCTATATGTGTCGTAACTGTACCCAATCTCGACACCTGATGACCCCCATAGAGTCGGTAAACGAGTCAAAGCACAGCACTAGCATATAGAGTCTCCATGATGTTTCAAGTCGTAAGGACTAATGGTGTACAACCAAAACCGCGGACTTTATCCACTCGATAAGTGATAACCACTTGGAAAGTCCGGATAGGGTAGTTCGATTATTCATCCTATGAATATCCATTTGCATGCTTCGAACATCTCCATGTTCCCTACCAATGAAACGTGGTACTCCGCATCGCAAATGCTAGTCTCAAACTCGAGCGATCCTTATCCTTATTATCGGACGGCTCAATCGACTAGGAACGGTTTTAGAATATACAGTGACTATAAGATGTATTTCATGATAGACATCCCCATGTTCTACCACATCTTACATACACTATAGTATATTCAAGGTCTTTATCAAAACAACAATAGTATATCACAATATAACAATATGAAGTAATATAAAGTCATTGCCATTAATAAAAGTGTAAATAATATTAAACAAAAGATTGTTTATACAAAGAGTCATCAAAGCCCATAGCCACACAGTTGGCTCACTGGGCACCCACTCTTACAATCTCCCACTTGCCCTATAGCCAACTAGTCATACTACGTAGACCCATTGCTTCGCGATGTTTGTCAAACAATGGTCCTGGCAAAGGCTTAGTAAGCGGATCAGCGATATTGTCTGCAGAGGCCACTCGTTCGACAATGATGTCTCCTCTTTCCACAATCTCCCGGATTATGTGGTATTTCCTCAGTACGTGTTTGGATCTTTGATGAGACCTTGGTTCCTTTGCTTGAGCAACGGCACCCGTGTTGTCACAGTACACCGGGACTGGACCAACAAATTCAGGAATAACGCCCAACTCTTGGACGAACTTCCTCATCCAAACGGCCTCTTTAGCAGCAGCTGATGCTGCAATGTATTCAGCCTCAGTGGTGGAATCCGCTGTGGTGTCCTGCTTGGAACTCTTCCAAGAGACAGCACCGCCATTGAGCATGAACACAAATCCAGAGGTTGACTTCGAGTCATCCACATCACTTTGGAAGCTAGAGTCGGTATAGCCTTCCAATTTGAGATCTCGTCCTCCATACACCATGAACATATTCTTAGTCCTTCGTAAGTACTTAAGAATGTCCTTCACGGCTTTCCAATGCATTTGACCAGGATTAGACTGATATCTGCTCGTGACACTCAGAGCAAATGCTACATCCGGTCTGGTAGATATCATCCCATACATGATACTACCTATAGCTGACGCATATGGTACATGTGTCATATTCTCTATCTCTGCATCAGTCTTGGGACACATAGACTTGGATAGAGAAACTCCATGACACATGGGTAGATGTCCTCTTTTGGACCCATCCATTGATAACCGTTTCAATATGGTATCGATGTAGGTTGATTGAGTGAGTCCTATCATTCTCTTAGACCTATCTCTATAGATCTGTATCCCAAGAATGTAGGATGCCTCTCCCAAATCCTTCATCGAAAATCTACCTGATAACCATATCTTTGTTGACTGAAACATCCCTACATCATTCCCAATGAGTAGGATGTCATCAACATAAAGTACTAAGAATGTCACCGCATCCTTAACTACTTTCTTGTACACGCAAGGTTCCTCCGGGTTCTTGATGAAACCAAAATCTTTTATTGTTTCATCAAATTTCTGGTTCCAACTTCTTGATGCTTGTTTTAGACCATAAATTGATCTCTGAAGCTTGCATACCTTATGCTCGCTTCCCATGGATGTGTACCCCTCAGGCTGCTTCATATAGATTTCTTCCTTAATGTCTCCATTAAGAAAAGCAGTCTTCACATCCATTTGCCATATCTCATAGTCATACCATGCAGCTATGGCAATCAGGATTCTTATGGACTTGAACATTGCAACTGGTGAAAAGGTTTCATCATAGTCAACTCCTTGCCTTTGAGTATAACCTTTCGCCACCAATCGCGTCTTGTAGGTCAATACCTTACCATCAGGCCCAAGCTTTCTCTTGTAGATCCATTTACACCCTATTGGAACAATTCCATCGGGAGGATCTACTAAAGACCAAACTTGGTTTGTATGCATCGAATCCAATTCTGACTGCATAGCTTCAAGCCATAAATTCGAATCCGCATCAGAAATTGCTTCCTTGAAGTTTCTTGGATCACATCCAATGTCGGGTTCATCTTGATCCCCTTCAAGAAGAAGACCATATCGAACTGGAGGTCTAGAAGTCCTTTCGGATCTTCTAGGTGCAGGCGTGTCCAGCAATGGTTCCTGAGGTGTAGGATCGTTATTTTGTATTTCGGGTTCTTCTCGAACTTCTTCGAGTTCCATCATCTCGCCTTTCTTATCCAATAAGAACTCCTTCTCCAAGAAGGTGGCATTCCTAGAAACAAACACCTTTGTTTCAGCAGGATAATAGAAATAATATCCGATTGAATTCTTCGGATACCCTACAAAATAACATAAGCTGGATCGACTATCCAACTTATCTCCCACTGTCCGCTTCACGTAAGCAGGACATCCCCAAATCCTCAAGTACGAATACTTAGGAGCTTTGCCATTCCATAACTCGTATGGTGTTTTGTCCACTGCTTTAGTGTGGACGTTGTTCAACAACAATACCGCCGTTTCAAGCGCATAGCCCCAAAACGAAGGTGGAAGCTCAGTGAAGCTCATCATAGATCGAACCATGTCCAACAAAGTTCGATTACGACGCTCCGATACACCATTAAGCTGTGGTGTCATAGGAGGAGTCCACTGAGAGAGAATCCCATTCTCTTTCAGATAGTCTAAAAACTCGGTACTCAAGTATTCTCCACCTCGATCCGATCGAAGTGCTTTAATACTTTTACCTAGCTTGTTTTCTACTTCAGCCCTGAATTCTTTGAACTTTTCAAATGCTTCAGAATTATATTTCATTAAATATAAATACCCATACCTTGAATAATCATCAGTAAAGGTAATGAAGTAGGTGTGGCCATGTTGAGTCCCTACTCTAAATGGACCACAAACATCTGTATGGATCAAATCCAACAAATTCTGACTACGCTCAGGTTTCCCCTTAAAAGGAGATTTAGTCATTTTTCCTTTTAGGCAGGATTCACAAGTAGGTAGAGAATTAATATCAGACATATCAAACATGCCCTCTCCCACTAGCTTGTTCATCCTCCTTGAGGAAATATGACCTAGCCTAGCATGCCAAAGGTTTGCCGGGTTTTGACTATCGATTTTCCTTTTGTTTGTTGTCGCCGGTTTATCAACATAATTCACTGGAACGTCTTTTAGTTTTAAGTTGTATAGATCGTTTTCAAGTTGTCCATTTCCAATTAAACATTCATTCTTGTAAATATTGCAAATCTCATTCACAAAATTGCAAGAATAACCATCTCTATCAAGCATAGAAATAGAAATAATGTTTTTAATTAAATCTGGCACAAATAAAACATCTCTTAACAATAATTTAAAACCGTTCTGCAAAGTCAAACAAACATCTCCAATGGCCGTAGCTTCAACTCTGGAACCATTCCCGAGCCTCAGCTGGGTCTCACCCATTCTAAGCCTGCGACTTCTTGTCATCACCTGCAAATCATTGCAAATGTGAGATCCACATCCGGTATCCAATACCCAAGAAGTTGTATTAAGTGACATGTTTATTTCAATATAGAACATACCCTTTGCAGTTCCCAACTGCTCAAGATATTCCTTGCAGTTGCGCTTCCAATGACCCGGCTTCTTGCAGTAATGGCAAACATCCTTGGATTTTCCATTGTTTGAAGCCTTTGTCTTTTGCTTCTTCTCGGGCTCGACTTTCTTGGGTGGGGTAGAACGTTTCTTGCCCTTCATACTTGGCCCCTTCTTCGCAGAAGATGAGGAGCCCACCAAGAAAGCTGGCTTATCCTTCTTAAGTGTGGATTCATATGTAACGAGCATATTGACCATCTCTTCAAGGGTGGCCTCTATCTTGTTCATATTAAAATTTATCACAAATCCATCAAATGAAGAAGGAAGAGACAGAAGCAATAAATCCACATTGAGTTCATGCTCCAACACCAAATCTAGGGTCGCCAACTTCTGTATGAGCCAAATCACTCGTACCCCATGATCACGGACCGAAGTCCCTTCACGCATGCGGCACGTCATCAACTCCTTAACAGTAGCGAACCTTTCAGCCCTCGACTGAGCCCCAAAAAGTTCCTTGAGTTGCGCATGAATGTCAGCAGCATTCACCGTGTCCTCAAATCGCCTCTGGAGTTCATCAGACATCGAGGCTTGCATATAGCATTTGGTCTTGATGTCATGGTCACACCATGCATCAAGTTTGGCCAATTCCTCCGGACTTATGTCAGCTGGTGCTTCCTTCGGAGGTGCTTTCTCTAACACGTAGAGCATTTTCTCCGAAGTTAAGACAATCTTCAACTTCCGGAACCATTCCGTATAGTTGGCGCCAGTCAACTTGTTTTGTTCGAGGATCGAGAATAATGGATTTCGCGAATTCATTGTATGAAATACTGAAAAGAAAAACAGACATATATCAATGATTGTTTAACAATTTACTAAGACATAAAATAGGCGAATTTAATTTTATGAATCTCACTCTCACTATTTTAACGATTTCACCACCCTCTAGTGAAAACGGGAAACTTTTTCCTTAGTGAGAACATGGAGTCCAATTGACAAACTTATGGTCCCGAATAATATCAGCCAACCATAATTCTCAAAAGGTAGAGCCCAATTGCTTCCAAAGCAACCCCCATGTGTTTACCTCATGTCCAATAAGGGCCCAATAATATGACGCCGTTTAAAGTGACATGTCAAGATGACCCATTAATATTAAGTTGTGATGGACGGTCGCCATGTGGATCCCCCAATAATATGAGCCGATCCCATGGGAGTTCCACCCAACTTACAACATTTGTCGATCCAATGTACAGCTTTCCGACGGACGGGCCCCCCCAATAATATGAGCCGGACCGTATCCGCGGGTAGCATCACATACATTGACCGTTGATGGAAGGTGGGAACATTTAAACAAATTTAAATTTCCTTTATTTATCTTGATATAAATTTTAAATCATATTTAAAATGAGGGATTTTTAATTATAAAAATATTTGTCTCATCATATTCATTTTATTGCATGCTTGCCGGATTCACGCAATTTATGTCTAAACATGCATACAATCATAATATCAAATATTATATAGGATGATCGATTCCATTTCTAATTGACCCGTGGTTGCCAATCACGGGTCTTAGTCCAATCCTAGGTAATATGCAGTATGCAATGCAATCCTATTACATGTGCTTCCAATTTACATTTCTTCAGTCTTTATTGTCTGCTGGGCCCACCGTCTTCAAATCTTGATCTCCCACTAAATCTAATGCATTTACAATAAATAACAATGACAAGTAGGGGATACATTTTTAGGGGTGGGAACGGGCTATAAACCAAGCCCACTTTTATTACATATGACATTCATATCGGGCCATAAACCAGGCCCATTAATAAAACCAACAACAATAAAAACAAAATGTAAATTCCTAACATACACCTACAAAATTGGTCATGGCAATCGATCATCCTTATCCAATAACATTTAATTCAAAATTAATTTATTGGATAACATGCAGTGGCAATTCAAATTTAAACAAGATAAAATCATATTTTATATATAAAATCTCATTTCACATATAAAATCATATTTTATCTCTATATCAAATAAAATCATATTTTATCTATAAAATCCAATTTTACAAATAAAATCATATTTTACTCAATATATCATAAGATCATATCTTATCATCAATTGTACCAAAATAATTGATTTCAAAATTCAATTTACGGATAAAATATTAAAATTTTCCAAAAATTCAAATTTATCCAAAATCAATTTTAAAATTTACGGACTCGAACAATTCGATCCGAAATCTCGTGAACCAATCAAAAACAATTTTTGATCGGACCAAAAATAAAATTTTAACATATTAAAATTAATTTTTAATAAAAATAATAATTTTTCCCGCGGGCCGCCCGGGACACTCCCGGGCCGGCCCGCACCCGGGGCGCGGGCCGGGGGCAGCCCGGCTGCCCCCTTAGGGCAGCAACAATTGCTGCCTTGGCGGCGCCTGGCGCCGCCGCTGGGCGGCGCCGTGCGCCGCCCTGGGCAGCGCCGAGCGCTGCCCTGCGCAGCGCCCAGCGCTGCGCTGGGCAGCGCACAGCGCTGCCCTGGGCGGCGACGGTCGCCGTCCTGGGCGGTGCCGTGCGCCGCCCGGGGCAGCAACAATTGCTGCCCCACCGGGCAGCGATCCAATCGCTGCCCGGGTTTTGCCCCGGAAAAAAAATTTTTATTTAAAAATATTTATTTTGTTTTCCAAAAACCGAGATTCAAAAATTTTGTACAATCGATTAATTTAATCGTTTGATTTGAGCAACCTGGCTCTGATACCACTGTTGGATAACTGGCGTTCAGATCAATCACGATTGATACCCGGTGCAGCGGAAGTTTAAAAATTTTATCATGGAACAATTCCATGGTGTGGGTATCAACCATTCAACGATTAAATTATTGTGTGTGTAAAATTCAAATAACAATTAATTAAATTTTACCTTCAATCTCGAAGCGAGATTAATGGACACCACACAGATTTCTCTGCGCTTCTTGTATCTCCCAGGAACAGATGAACTCCTTCAATCAGGTCCACGAATGGGGTTTAAATCCCTCTGATAGATTGCACTAGAAAATCTATCAGAAGTTTTTCTGCGAAGAGATTAAACGAATCTGATTCGTTATTCCTGACTGCGATTCAAAATCACAGACCGAAATTTCTCGGGCAGAGTATGGGAGGGGTCGGCCGATTATTACTTTTAGAGGCTAGGGTTTTCGATTTTTGCTTCTCAAAAATAATGAGCTGTTGTGTTTTTAATTTCTGTACTGCAATAACTTATTTATAATGCAGGCCACTAACACCTTAGGGCCCATTAGTCATAAGCTAGGGCCCGACAAGCAAAGCCCGCACGTTCAGAAATTAATATAAAATTCATCGTGACTCCGATTGATGAACCGATTTCACCAATGTGCACAGAAACCATTTCTGCACATTTTAAAGTCAAAATAAATTTTCCTGAATCTGAATTCAGTGGTTTCCAAAAATGTCCATCCCTATGTCATTTTAGGAAATCCTACTCCCTTACTCTTATTTAAGAAGTCCAACTCCTTAGTTCATTAAATTTAACTCTTTAAATTTAACTATCCCAACGGGGATTAAAACTCCATTACACTGTGTGACCCTCAATGGTTCAGGGATACAGCTAGCCGTGGGCTCACAACTCCTTGTGACTCGGAACAACACTTTCCGACTTGCCCAACGAATCAAGGTAAAGCGCCTAGCAACATCGCCCCATGATTCCCTAGGTATCACTGATAGTGCCTACAAGAACCAGTAGATTTTGGTTAGCGTACAGTACGGTCCCTTCATCCATATATCCCGATCGAATCAACAACCATTGGTATATCGAGAGTCGCTCAAGATTCGATAACTATGCAATACATCTTGAAGATCAAATTAGTGACATCGCATGTGCTACTAAGAAACCATTTCTTAAATCACATCAAGTACTCTGGCCAGAGATTTGTCACACTAATATCTCCTCAGATCGCATAGGATATCCACACTCGCAAGTATGTGGTGAATCCTTGACAACAATGCATTGACTCCTATATGTGTCGTAACTGTACCCAATCTCGACACCTGATGACCCCCATAGAGTCGGTAAACGAGTCAAAGCACAGCACTAGCATATAGAGTCTCCATGATGTTTCAAGTCGTAAGGACTAATGGTGTACAACCAAAACCGCGGACTTTATCCACTCGATAAGTGATAACCACTTGGAAAGTCCGGATAGGGTAGTTCGATTATTCATCCTATGAATATCCATTTGCATGCTTCGAACATCTCCATGTTCCCTACCAATGAAACGTGGTACTCCGCATCGCAAATGCTAGTCTCAAACTCGAGCGATCCTTATCCTTATTATCGGACGGCTCAATCGACTAGGAACGGTTTTAGAATATACAGTGACTATAAGATGTATTTCATGATAGACATCCCCATGTTCTACCACATCTTACATACACTATAGTATATTCAAGGTCTTTATCAAAACAACAATAGTATATCACAATATAACAATATGAAGTAATATAAAGTCATTGCCATTAATAAAAGTGTAAATAATATTAAACAAAAGATTGTTTATACAAAGAGTCATCAAAGCCCATAGCCACACAGTTGGCTCACTGGGCACCCACTCTTACATTCCTTACCAATGAAACGTGGTACTCTGCATCGCAAATGCTAGTATCAAACTCGAGCGATCCTTATCCTTATTATCGGATGGCTCAATCGACTAGGAACAGTTTAGAATATACAGTGACTATAAGATGTGTTTCATGATAGACATCCCCATGTTCTACCACATCTTACATACACTATAGTATATTCAAGGTCTTTATCAAAACAACAATAGTATATCACAATATAACAATATGAAGAAAGATAAAGTCATTGCCATTAATAAAAGTGTAAATTATATTAAACAAAAGATTGTTTATACAAAGAGTCATCAAAGCCCTTAGCCACAAGTTGGCTCACCGGGCACCTACTCTTTCAATCTCTCACTTGCCCTAAAGCCAACTAGTCATACTACGTAGACCCATTGCTTCGCGATGTTTTCCAAATAATGGTCCTGGCAAGGGCTTAGTAAGTGGATCAGCCATATTGTCTGCAGAGGCCACTCTTTCGACAATGATGTCTCCTCTTTCCACAATCTCCCGGATGATGTGGTATTTCCTCAGTACGTGTTTGGATCTTTGATGAGACCTTGGTTCCTTTGCCTGAGCAACGGCACC
Organism: Henckelia pumila; assembly: GCF_033568475.1. Taxonomy (NCBI): domain Eukaryota; kingdom Viridiplantae; phylum Streptophyta; class Magnoliopsida; order Lamiales; family Gesneriaceae; genus Henckelia; species Henckelia pumila. The sequence goes on from NC_133120.1 coordinate 42,019,640, forward strand.
CGTGTTGTCACAGTACACCGGGACTGGACCAACAACTTCAGGAATGACGCCCAACTCTTGGACGAAATTCCTCATCCAAACGGCCTCTTTAGCAGCAGCTGATGCTGCAATGTATTCTGCCTCAGTGGTGGAATCCGCTGTGGTGTCCTGCTTGGAACTCTTCCAAGAGACAGCACCGCCATTGAGCATGAACACAAATCCAGAGGTTGACTTCGAGTCATCCACGTCACTTTGGAAGCTAGAGTCGGTATAGCCTTCCAATTTTAGTTCTCTTCCTCCATATACCATGAACATATTCTTAGTCCTTCGTAAGTACTTAAGAATGTCCTTCACGGCTTTCCAATGCATTTGACCGGGATTAGCTTGATATCTGCTCGTGACACTCAGAGCAAATGCTACATCCGGTCTGGTAGATATCATCCCATACATGATACTACCTATGGCTGACGCATATGGTACATGTGTCATTTTCTCTATCTCTTCATCAGTCTTAGGACACATAGACTTGGATAGAGAAACTCCATGACACATGGGTAGATGTCCTCTCTTGGACCCATCCATTGAAAACCGTTTCAATATGGTGTCGATGTAGGTTGATTGAGTAAGTCCTATCATTCTCTTAGATCTATCTCTATAGATCTGTATCCCTAGAATATAGGATGCCTCACCCAAATCCTTCATCGAGAATCTACCTAATAACCATATCTTTGTTAACTGCAACATCCCTACGTCATTCCCAATGAGTAGGATGTCATCAACATAAAGTACTAAGAATGTCACAGCATCCTTAACTACTTTCTTGTACACGCATGGTTCCTCCGGGTTCTTGATGAAACCAAAATCCTTTATTGTTTCATCAAATTTCTGGTTCCAACTTCTTGATGCTTGTTTTAGACCATAAATTGATCTCTGAAGCTTGCATACCTTATGCTCGCTTCCCATGGATGTGTACCCCTCAGGCTTCTTCATATAGATTTCTTCCTTAATGTCTCCATTAAGAAAAGCAGTCTTCACATCCATTTGCCATATCTCATAGTCATACCAAGCAGCTATGGCAATAAGGATTCTTATGGACTTGAACATTGCAACTGGTGAAAAGGTTTCATCATAGTCAACTCCTTGTCTTTGAGTATAACCTTTCGCCACCAATCGCGCCTTGTAGGTCAATACCTTACCATCAGGCCCAAGCTTTTTCTTGTAGATCCATTTACACCCTATTGGAACAATTCCATCGGGAGGATCTACTAAAGACCAAACTTGGTTTGTATGCATCGAATCTATTTCCGACTGCATAGCTTCAAGCCATAAATTTGAATCCGCATCAGAAATTGCTTCTTTGAAGTTTCTTGGATCACATCCAACATCGGGTTCATCTTGATCCCTTCAAGAAGAAGACCATATCGAATAGGAGGTCTAGAAGTCCTCTCGGATCTTCTAGGTATAGGCGTGTCTATCAATGGTTCCTGAGGTGTAGGATCATTATTTTGTATTTCGGGTTCTTCTCAAATTTCTTCGAGTTCCATAATCTCGCCTTTCTTATCCAATAAGAACTCCTTATCCAAGAAGGTGGCATTCCTTGAAACAAACACCTTTGTTTCAGCAGGATGATAGAAATAATATCCGATTGAATTCTTCGGATACCCTACAAAATAACATAAGCTGGATCGACTATCCAACTTATCTCCCACTGTCCGCTTCACGTAAGCAGGACATCCCCAAACCCTCAAGTACAAATACTTAGGAGCTTTGCCATTCCATAACTCGTATGGTGTTTTTTCCACTGCTTTAGTGTGGACGTTGTTCAACAACAATACCGCCGTTTCAAGCGCATAGCCCCAAAACGAAGGTGGAAGCTCAGTGAAGCTCATCATGGATCGAACCATGTCCAACAAAGTTCGATTACGAAGCTCCGATACACCATTCAGCTGTGGTGTCATAGGAGGAGTCCACTGAGAGAGAATCCCATTCTCTTTTAGATAGTCCAAAAACTCGGTACTTAAGTATTCTCCACCTCGATCCGATCGAAGTGCTTTAATACTTTTACCTAGCTTGTTTTCTACTTCAGCCTTGAATTCTTTGAACTTTTCAAATGCTTCAGACTTATATTTCATTAAATACAAATACCCATACCTAGAATAATCATCAGTAAAGGTAATGAAGTAGGTGTGGCCATATTGAGTACCAACTCTAAATGGACCACAAACATCTGTATGGATCGAATCCAACAGATTTTGACTACGCTCAGGTTTCCCCTTAAAAGGAGATTTAGTCATTTTTCCTTTCAGGAAGGATTCACAAGTAGGTAGAGAGTTAATATCAGACATATCAAACATGCCCTCTCCCACTAGCTTGTTCATCCTCCTTGAGGAAATATGACCTAGCCTAGCATGCCAAAGGTTTGCCGGGTTTTGACTATCGATTTTCCTTTTGTTTGTTGTTGCCGGTTTATCAACATAATTTATTGGAACGTCTTTTAGTTTTAAGTTATATAGATCGTTTTCAAGTTGTCCATGTCCAATCAAACATTCATTCTTGTAAATATTGCAAATCCCATTCACAAAATTGCAAGAATAACCATCTCTATCAAGCATAGAAACAGAAATAATGTTTTTAATCAAATCTGGAACAAATAAAACATCTCTCAAAAGTAACTTAAAATCGTTCTGCAAAATTAAATAAATATCTCCTATAGCTTTGGATTTATCTCTGGAACCATTCCCGAGCCTTGACTGGGTCTCACCCATCCTTAGCCTATTACTTCTTGTCATCATTTGCAACTCATTGCAAATATGATATCTACATCTGGTATCCAATACCCAAGAAGTAGTATTAAAAAACATTTATTTCAATGTAAAACATTCCCTTTGCAGTTCGCAACTGCTCGAGGTATTCCTTGCAGTTACGTTTCCAATGACCGGGTTTCTTGTAGTAATGGAAAACTTGTTCAGACTTGTCCAATTTTGCATGTAACATTTGACCTTGAGATCATGGTCCAACCATTTCTCTAGTTCGGCCAACCTTTCGGCAGTTACATCAGCCGGGGCTGTTTTCGGAGAAGCCTTTTCTAACACTTAGAAAATTTTTTCCGAACTCAGGACAATCTTAACTTATGGAACCATTCCGTATTGTTTGCGCCAGTAAGTTTGTTTTGTTCGAGAACATGTGGATTACGAATTCATTGTAATGAAATACTGAGTTGAAACAGACAATAATCGATGATTGTTTAACAATTTACTAAGACATAAAATAGGCGAAATTTATTTTATGAATCTCACTCCCACTATTTTAACGATTTCACTACCCTCTAGTGAAAACGGGAAACTGTTTTCCTTAGTGAGAACATGGAGTCCAATTGACAAACTATGGTCCCGAATAATATCAGCCAACCATAATTTTCAAAAGGTAGAGCCCAATTGCTTCCAAAGCAACCTCCACGTTTTTACCTCATGTCCAATAAGGGCCCAATAATATGACGCCGTTTATTGTGACATGTCAAGATGACCCATCAATATTAAGTTGTGATGGACGGTCGCCATGTGGATCCCCCAATAATATGAGCCGATCCCATGGGAGTTCCACCCAACTTACAACATGTGTCGATCCAATGTACAGCTTTCTGACGAACGGGCCCCCCCAATAATATGAGCCGGACCGTATCCGCGGGTAGCATCTCATACATTGATCGTTGATGGAAGGTAGGAACATTTAAACAAATTTAAATTTCCTTTATTTATCTTGATATCAATTTTAAATCATATTTAAAATGAGGGATTTTAATTATGAAAATTTGTCTCATCATTTTTAAAATTTTGTATGCTTGCCGGATTCACACAATTTTGTCTAAAACATGCATACAACAATAATATCACATATTATATAGGATGATCGATTCCATTTCTAATTGACCCGTGGTTGCCAATCACGAGTCTTAGTCCAATCCTAGGTAATATGCAGTATGCAATGCAATCCTATTACATTGAGCTTCCAATTTACATTTCTTCTGTCTTTATTGTCTACTGGGCCCACCTCCATCTTCAAATCTTGATCTCCCACTAAATCTAATGTATTTACAATAAATAACCATGACAAGTAGGGGATACATTTTAAGGGGTCGGAACGGGCCATAAACCAAGCCCACTTTTATTACATATGACAATTCATATTGGGCCATAAACCAGGCCCATTAATAAATCTAACAACAATAAAAACAAATGTAAATTCCTAACATACACCTACAAAATTGGTCATGGCAATCGATCATCCTTATCCAATAACATTTAATTCAAAATTAATTTATTGGATAACATGCAATGACAATTTAAATTTAAAAGGATAAAATCATATTTCATATATAAAATCTTATTTTACATACAAAATCATATTTTATCTTTTTATCAAATAAAATCATATTTTATCTATAAAATCCAATTTTATACATAAAATCATATTTTACTCAATATATCCATAAGATCATATCTTATCATCAATTGTACCAAAAATAATTAATTTCAAAATTCAATTTAACGGATAAAATATTTAAATTTTCCAAAAATTCAAATTTATCCAAAAATCAATTTTAAAATTTTCGGACTCGAACAATTCGATCCGACGCCTCGTGGACCAATCAAAAACAATTTTCGATCGGACCAAAAATAGAATTTTAACATATTAAAATTTAATTTAAAAATTAAAAAATTAATTTTTCCCGCGGGCCGCCCGGGACATTCCCGGGATGCCCGCGCCCCATAGGGCTCGGGCCGGGCAGCGACGATCGCTGCCCTGGGCAGCGCCGTGCGCCGCCCTGTGCAGCGCGCAGGGCAGCTGCCCGGGTTTTTGCCCGAAATTTTTTTTTATTTTTAAAATATTTATTTTGTTTCAAAAACCGAGGCTCAAAAATTTTTGTACAATCGATTAATTTAATCGCTTGATCTGAGCAACCTGGCTCTGATACCACTGTTGGAGAACGCGGCGATCAGATCAATCAGAATTGATACCCGGTGCAGCGGAAGTTTAAAAATTTTATATGGAACGATTCCATAGTGGGTATCAAAACCTTACGATTAAATTGTGTGTGTAAAAATTAAATAACAATTATAAATTTTTACCTTCAATCTCGAATCGAGATTTTGGACACCAACAGATTGCTCTGCTCTTGTTGTATATCCCTGGAACTGATGGACGAACTGTTCTTCAATCAGGTCCACGAACGGATATTTAATCCCTCTGATAGATTGCACTAGAAAATCTATCAGAAGTTTCTACGAAGAGATTAACGAATTTGATCCGTTAAACCAGACTGTAATTCAAAATTCACAGACTGGATTTTACCGAGCAGAGGGGAGAGGGGTCGGCCACTTCAGAGGAAAATCACTAGGGTTTTTCGAAAATTTTGTGACCTGTTGTGTTTTTTTTTTATAATTTCTGTACTGCAATAACTTATTTATAATGTAGGCCACTAACAGCTTAGGGCCCATTAGTCATAAGTTCAAGCCCGACAAGCAAAGCCCGCATGTTCAGAAATTAATATAAAATTCACAATGACTCCGATTGATAAACCGATTTCACCAATGTGCACAGAAACCATTTCTGCACCTTTTAAAGTCAAGATAAATTTTTCTGAATCCGAATTCAGTGATTTCCAAAAATGCCCATCCCTATGTCATTTTAGGAAATCTTACTCCTTTACTCATAATTAAGAAGTCCAACTTCTTTGTTCATTAAATTTAACTCTTTAAATTTAACTATCTCAACGGGGATTAAAAAACCATTACTCTGTGTGACCCTCAATGGTTCAGGGATACAGCTACCCGTGGGCTCACAACTCCTTGTGACTCGGAACAACAATTTCCGACTTGCCCATCGAATCATGGTATGAGCGCCTAGCAACATCGCCCCATGATTCCCTAGGTATCACTGATAGTGCCTGCAAGAACCAATAGATTTTGGTTAGCATACAGTACGGTCCCTTCATCCATATATCCCGATCGAATCAACAACCATTGGTAAATCGAGAGTTGTTCGAGATTCGATAACTATGAAATACATCTTGAAGATCAAATAGTGACATCGCATGTGCTACTAAGAAACCATTTCTTAAATCACATCATGTACTCTGGCCAGAGATTCGTCACACTAATATCTCCTCAGATCGCATAGGATATCCACACTCGCAAGTATGTGGTGAATCCTTGACAACAAAGCATCGACTCCTATATGTGTTGTAACTGTACCCAATCCCGATACCTGATGACCCCAATAGAGTCGGTAAACGAGTCAAAGCACAGTACTAGCATATAGAGTCTCAATGATGTTTCAAGTAGTAAGGACTAATGGTGTACAACCAAAACCGCGGACTTTATCCACTCGATAAGTGATAACCACTTGGAAAGTCCGGATAGGGTAGTTCGATCATTCATCGTATGAATATCCATTTGCATGCTTCGAACATCTCTATGTTCCTTACCAATGAAACGTGGTACTCTGCATCGCAAATGCTAGTCTCAAACTCGAGCGATCCTTATCCTTATTATCGGACGGCTCAATCGACTAGGAACAGTTTAGAATATACAGTGACTATAAGATGTGTTTCATGATAGACATCCCCATGTTCTACCACATCTTACATACACTATAGTATATTCAAGGTCTTTATCAAAACAACAATAGTATATCACAATATAACAATATGAAGAAAGATAAAGTCATTGCCATTAATAAAAGTGTAAATTATATTAAACAAAAGATTGTTTATACAAAGAGTCATCAAAGCCCTTAGCCACAAGTTGGCTCACCGGGCACCTACTCTTTCAGGAGGAGGAAGCGCGACACTATGATAGTATTACTCTGGAAGTCTCTGATACTTTAGAGGGTATCTGAAAGTTTTCCTTGCTTCAGATGGTTATTCAGGGGGAGGCTACCTCAGTCTAGTACTTTTCAACAGTCACATTAAGGGTATATTGATATTGGGAGTATTGACCGCTAAAATCGGTGTGATTAAAATCAACTAGCAAGCGTACCAGGTCAAGTTATAGATAGTGAATAGAATCAGATGTCGAACCCACATGGACTGTATAAATATGAATACCAGAATATAATTATTTCTACTTAATCTAGACTAATAAAAAAGAGTGATGAAGATTTTAAACTAAGAAATTAAATTGTAAAGAAAATTCAACTCAAAACACAACAGAGATTTTTGGATTAAATTCGATAGGGAAAAAGCTCGATCAAGTACTCACGTAGGTACCAGACAAATTATGTAACAAGTAGTTGATTCAAGACTCAGATTTAATCTTAATTCATGGGAATTCTCCTAATTTGTTCAAATGACTATTTCTAGAACAATCAAACCTATTCAAATATTGACGGATTAATCTTTTGTAATTCTAATCAAATTTGAATGCATGACGAACGGTGAAAATTTAGTAAACACCTAAACCGCACATTGAAACCGAATTCTATTTCTAGTCGGTTTTACAATATGTTGACTATCAAAGTGATCGAAATCGAAACCTCCTCTGTCGACTTGGAATCGATTAACATGCAAGTAAATAACTGGTCAGATCATTCGCAATACAAATATAAATTCGATAATCAATAAAATAAAATCAAGTCTGAAAATTCTTAAATAAACAATCAAGTTTTATACATAAATTTTATGGCCCAATCACGTGGACTTGATCGAAAGAGAAAAACTACTCAAATTTTAACATGATTAAAAAACAAAAGTTTTTAATCCAAAACATCAACTGAAAATCAAAAATAAAAAGAAAATAAGAAAGTAGAATGGAAGATGATGATCAGCCGCCCCTTGCCTTCAAACGAGCTTTCTAACCCTTATTCTGATGAATAGATTCGTATTTATATGCCCAAGGGTCTTCAAAAGATGGTATCCTTCAAGAGCAAGAGTTTCCAAAAATATAAATTTTGTACGCTCTGCTCGCTAGGTCTCGCTCGAGCGAGCATGACTCTGTTCCGGAGGATTTCTTTGCTCTCTTCTCTCGCTCGAGCGAGCATGACTCTTTGTCTCGGAGGATTTGTGGCACGTCTCGCTCGCTCAAGCGAGCACAAGTCTCGCTCGTGCGAGATACTTTCTGACTTTTTTCCTTGATCTCACGACCTCGCTCGAGCGAGTATATTTTTGTCCAATTTTCTGGTTTTTTTGAGTTTCCCTACAAAATGGACCAGGAAGAGTATTATGCTGACAAATGCATTAAACATGCTAAAACTAAATAAAACAACAACAATAACATATGAATGCATGAAAAACAAACACAAAAATATGCATATGAAACACAGTTATCAACTCCCCCATACTTAAGCCTTGCTCGCCCTCGAGCAATACATACAACAAACAAAATGCAATGACACAAGTAAGAATGAGTCATGTACAAAATAGCCTCAGACAAGTTCCACTTCAATAAACTAAAAACCATAACAACTTTCGATTATCCATAATCCACTGTCAGTTTAACATAAACGTGAGTGTGTGCCATGTTATTCTAGTTTCATGCAACTTCAAATGATTCCATTCTAAGAATGTTTAGTGACCTATGACAATTCAATGCAAGCATCACAATCCAGCACTCCGTCATCTCAACAATCTTAAACAAAAACATGTACTTTCTTGAGATTAATTACGTACCTCCGTATTTTGCACCCGATTTTCTTATACCCCAATAATTACCCGTAAACTTAGCTATAACTAAGATAGGATTAGAATTTTAATCCCCTCGTCTATAACCCGGATGGATTAACAATCCCATGTAACCCACAAACTTAGATATGGAAAAATTGATTAGGATTTCAATCATTTTCCCATGCCCGGATGAAATTGTTATTTTAAAATTTCAAAATGTTGTTAACCCCATGGAATCCGCATACTTAGTCACAAATAAGGGATTAGGATTTCAATCCCTTACTCGTAACCCGGATGGAGTTAACTTAATTGTCAACAAAAGTTTTCAAAATTTTTTTATAGGTAAGCTCAAGATCATACATGCAATGTCTAACAACCATCAAGAATCCAAAGACACTATCATGATCAACAAGCATCTATTGCCGTGCAATGGTCAAACAAACACGAATATCATCAATTACATCGCTACACTACACTACACTAGCCGAACATGCGTGCTTAATATGATTCACGATTCAACCAACAGTTTTTCATGTTCAATCAAAAGTAACATTTTCACAAAAACAATTTACTTATCAACTCTAGCATCATCGGCTAACAGTCATCATTCTACTCGTATCCATAACACAAACAACAACACAATGATATGCATGATGACAAACAAAAACACAAAGAACTAAACCATATGAATGCAAACACAATGAAGAACAAAATGACAAAAAACACAACAAATAACTAAACACCCCCCATACTTAGCTAAATCATTGCCCTCAATGCTTTAGAGACACAAAAAAACATACACATTACCAACTAAATGAGAACGAACAAATGCAATGAAAAACATAAATAGGACTCCCCTGGTCTAGTGCGGTGCATGAGCATCGGGATCCTCCTCATGGTACTCCAGAGGCGGCAGCTCTTGTTTGGCAAACTCGAACTGGAATGGTGGCACTTGATAGGAGGGGGCTGGAGCAGCATACTGGAAATGGAAAGGAGGCGGATATGGCATAGTAGCAGGAATGGACGAGGTTTCGAGCCGCAAATGAGTGGTAATACCACTGAGGAGAGCATCCATCCTATTAAAATTTGCAGTATCAGCAGCCATAAATTCATTCTGGACATGAGAAAAAGCAGTAAGCTCATGAATGGCCTCAGGAAACGGCCGACGACGGGGCTGCGGTGGCGGTGGTGCAGGAGCGTAACTAGAACTCGCTCTTCCTCCCTGAGGAAAGCCTTTTCTCCTCTTCTCTTTTTTCTTCTGAACCAATGCCGCATCAACGGGTTGTCGCGGCTGCTGCCATTATTCATCTGCTTGGACTTGGACACCAGCTTGAATGCATAACTCGAAGATAATGATGGGAAAGAAATGGCCCAAGGAGGGCGTGTAGATGCAGCGCCGAATCTTACTATGAATAATCCGGCCGACATTGATCGGCCAACCCAAACTTAATGCATACAAAATAAGGGCACTCGCCATGTTCACACTGCTGGTATGAGAAATATGCATCAAACGCTTTGCAGTAAATGCGAACCAAATCGACGAATCCACCAATAATAATTTTTCCGAAAAATGAAGGTACGTGTTCGGGTCATGCCAAGTTGCCCCATCAAAACATAATTGTTCCAAAATTTCATTATAATTGGGGTCGACCTTCAAACTCTGATATAACACGTCATCAACAGCAGGAGTCTAAAGTAAGGCATTCAATACATTTTCTTCAAAAAAAACTAGTTTTTCCCGAACATACGCTTTACCATCTTCTCTCTCAGCTGCATTTGCATAAAACTCTCGCACTAAAGGCACAACGGCCGCCTTAGGTTGTTGAGAAAAAAACATCCCAATGTCAATAGCCAATTTTTATCGCTACGCTACCCTCTCCATGCGTTAATTCCACACCACTCTCAGGAATAGGGGTGCGATTAAGTTTAGCCCTATCGTACCTTTATTTTGCCATGGCATTGACAAATTTTCCGGCGATGCCCAATGAAGACGAAGAAGCCGGAGTTCGCAGGGCTGAAGAGGCGCCATCCAATCTTGCTCGTTTTGGCTCCATGGAATTTTGATAATGTAAAATCTGGCAAGACTAATTTGAAAGTGGCGAACGGACTCTAGAACAAAATAACCGATGGGTTGATGGAGGTCTGATGGCCAAGATGGTCCGGCTTGTGTAGATCGGAGGCGATGGACGAGGACAGGAGGTGAACGGAGGCGGAGATGGAAGAGTGGAACGAGAACAGATGGATGCCCGGTGAGCTTGTGTGTAGCCGGTGGCGGAGATGGCTCGGTGTCTGAAACACAGACTCGGGTGCAAATTGAGATTTCTTGGCAGCGTGCAACACAGGTGGATGGCGGTGAAGAGGAATCGACGGTGGCTTGAACTAATGGAGGTACGGTGGAGAAGATGACCGGCAGCGAAGATGGTGGATGATGGTTTCGAGCAACTCCGATAGTCTTTTGGCCTGAAATTTCGTGAGAGAATCGAATTGTGAGTGAAATTTGGAGATTTGGGGGTTTAGGGTTGTCAGGCCTTGATTCTAATACTCTAATATAATAATAAGTAAACATTCATCATTTAAAACCAAGACTCAAGACAGGACAAAATTTTTTTTTTTTTTAAAAAAAGGGGGCCGCGCTCGATCGTGTGAACTCACACGATCGATCGCGCCTTTAAAGTCCTAAGCACTGCCGGGAAAGCTCAAGTGTTGCACTCGATCCGATGAACTTGAGGGATTGAGCGCACCATTCTTGCAATGTCACTGCCTCAACAAATTGAAGGGCCGCACTCGATCGTGTGAACTCGGGCGATCAAGCGCGTCCTTTGCCCAGAAAAATAAAAAACAGAACTGGCTTTTATCTCCAATTCAACAAACCAAAACTAAACAAATTCAACATGAGCTCGTCCAACAGGCACAATACAATACCATACAAAGTAGTTCTATAATTATTCGTCCATTCCAAATTATTAGAACATGCTTCAGTTTCTAGGTTTACAACTCACGAAATACAAACGAGTTCGAATACAAAATCGACTTCTAAACACCAAGGCCTCACTTCTATCCATTCGACCACCTAGCCATGCGATCTCTGACTTGGTCCTGCCCCACCTGTTGCCAAGCACACATACAAAGACAAGACAACTGTCGGATAATCCGGTGAGAATAACATTCCCAGTAAAAGAGACAAAACATGCATATCAAATAATATATCGAACGCGATATATGAAACAACCAAACAAGAAATTCCAATAGCATGTCAATAACTCCAAATCAAAATGCATAAAATGCAATGCATGTCTTTAAAACTGGGATTATCAAGTTTGGATAATCACAAGGTAAAGTTTCTCTTCTCTCATTTGGGATCCCGAGGAAAAAATATCACCAACACACCGAATCTCCCGATCGAGGTGGACGATGCATATTTTACTCCTCTATACTCTGGGCACCTATAGAAAGTGTTTCTCGACAATTGGTAAAAATTCTGCTAACCAATGTCACTCAACTATAGTCCACACAACATCTAACTCCTCTGGGCCTCTCTTGCCCGCAAAACAAAGGTAATTGGCTCAATATGAATGCAATGCAAATCATAACTCATTCAACTGATTTCAAGTAAAAACAAATAACATGCAAGTATGTGATTTCTTCGGGACTCTCGAATATAACTCAAATTCGAGAACTCGTCCCATTCCAAATGATTTCGTCTCTTACATCTTCTTGATTGACATAGCTGCAAATCGGACAAGCTACAAGCACAAAAGATTCAATCAAACATCATTCGATTCAAGTCAAAGAATAAAGTAACCTCGATACCAAACCTTGATCAATTCTTCAACGATTCGAATTCTGTCAATTCCGGACTCCACGATCTTCAATCAATATGTACGGAGATAAATACAATCTGATATCAATCCATCCAAAACAAATAACTCCCAAAAACTCAAACGAACCTCCAACATCCGAAAATCTCAAACCGGTGGCATAACGGCTATAAATTCAACTAACCGAAAATGAAAGCATCTAAATATCAATCCAAACAACCCATAACAACAATAATTCTTCCAAAACAACACGATTCCAACAAATCCCAAAATCCCATTTTTGAATTTAGCTTCCAAAAATCAAAACAATTCTGAACGACGTTCTAATTCAAAACCGACTGAGAATAAACGATCAGAACTCTGCCAAGAACAACATACTAGAAACTCAATCGATTCTAACAACATCCGAAAAATAGAACGAATAATTTCTAACGGACAGATCGAGCTCAGAATGAAAATCAGAAAGCTTGAAGCTATCGTTTTGGTTCGTCAATGGGGGGAGAGGCGTGGAGGAGAAGGATGGGGGAGGAAGAAGAGTCAAAGCAAGCTTAAATATATATTTAAGTCCAAAATTGCATTTTAGTCCCTAAAAATTTCGAAAATTTCTAAATAGTCCCTCATCAAAATCAAATCGGCCCTAGACTTCTATAATCTCTGATTATCTCAAATAAAGTTAATTAAGATAAAATTTGGGCGTTATAATTCTTCCCCTCTAAGAATAGATTTCGTCCTCGAAATCATATACGGTTCGAACATAATGAAGAGAAAGAATCAAAAGACTGCAATAAAATTTATTCCTCAGAAATAAGTCCAAAAATTTCTGCTCCCATTCGAATTCTGTGTCTCAAATACTCCTTCAAGTCCGTAACACCATCACTGCACTATCAAAAACTGAATTCGGTTAGTCTCGAAGCTGCTTCTAATTCTGGTCGAAACTTTGAATCGTTCGTCTCAAGCAATTCAGCATCTCAACAATTAAATAACATGAGGAACTATGGTCGGTTAATTCAGCAACACTCCGTCCATCTAACAAAGGTCGTCTCATTCTCGTCAGAAAATCCTTCTATGCTCAGCCACAATTCGAATCATCTCTGGTTCCAACTCATGTGACACAGAAAAATCATCTCCACTTAACGGGGATCATCTTCCTCACTTCTCGTACAACTCTCGAAAAGTGCCTCCAATAATTCATCAAATAGTTGTCGTTGTACGAAGTCTCCACAAGAATCAAGGATTCTGCTAACTAGTGCTAAGTCGAGCACTACAACTCATGGCAACTCCTCTAACATATGTCTCGTCTAATCTGGCCGTCCGTCGTTCTGAGGATATTGAACAGAAATAAGTTGAAACCAACAACAAAAGTGTCTTCGAAGTCTTTGCCGAAAGAACAATGCACCAAGGATCTTTGTCTAAACTGACAGACTTCGGCAAAACATGACACCTGACGACCTCTGACAAGGTATCAATCCTCTAGTCTTGACTAAAAGTCATTCTGTACGGAAAACGGTAGCAGTTTTCACCAATCGGTAAATCTTAATCAGCTAGTATCTCAAACTCAGACTAATCAAAGAAGTTTCCTAACGAATCCATCAGAATCATCTAGCACAACAATATGCTTAATCACAATAAAGCATCAACACCAACCTGAATCTCAGAATAGTTCAGTTATGAATTTTCTTCATTGAATTCTGACAATCGAATAAAATCTCTAAACGATCTTGCTCTTCTCAATCAATTTCTGATTTAGCTCGAAAGCAAAGTTCTGATAGACCTCCTATATGCTTCGAATTCTAAACCGGAAGTGCCGAATTCATAAATCAAGGAGAATTCCGAGAGTAGATAAAATAAAAATGGATATTTTGGCTTAGAGCATCCGCTGCTGCATACAATCTCTCCGGTTAGAATGAATTTCCAATCGAAAATCCCTCAGTACCTCTAATTATCTTCTCATTCTCATACTCAGTCTGTACGGCGAAACCAGTACTACAGCTTCCAAGATCAGGAATATTACAAAAATTTCCTCATATGAAAATAGATGCCAGATCTTTTAATCAATAAGATCGGTGCGAGCTCAGAATCCAGAATCAGACATTGAGTCTCGAGCGTCTTCAGCTGCCTCGATGTTCATGCTAAAAGTGATTCTTCTGAACACGAACATACCTCAAATCTCAATAAGAAGAAGTGCAAGCACCGTAAGGACATGAATACAGAAAAAATAAAGAATAATGACGCGCTGAACAATTTCTTCTTCAAGCAATAAGAACTGGTCTCATAAGATTAAGTCTAGACAGAAGAACGTATTCTGCTGAGTAATCGGCTTCACCTACGATAAGAATTCCTCATCAAATCAAGTAAAGAATTCCTAAATCTTCAAATTCAGGTAAGAACATCGATAGAATAGCATACAACTGTTCGACACAAAAATTTGAAAGACGATTCTCGAATGCTCTGCATGATCAGTACAACTCTTGATCCGAATGGATAAGAAATCATCGGTAAGAAAAAGATCGCAAATCCTTCTAAACATTCATGGAAGATTCAACTTCTAAAATTCATGGACACTGTAGAAACGTTTGACCATACCAAAGGCATGACAAAATCAAAACGACCATACCTCATCAAAAGTGCTTCCATCGGTGTTGGAGTGACATCCAAAAGATCAGTCGCAGGACTATTCTAATCAAAAGGGGTTGCTGATGGTTGATGCCTGTTCAAAACTCGACGAGTATACAATTTTGCTATCCAAGAGAATTAGGACACATATATCTCCAAAAACTCACTTCACCATTCCGCGCCCAATACTCTCTGCTCTGAATACTCATTCTACTCTAGAGTATTCGGGTTTAAAACCGAAACCAATTACTATCTGTATCTCAAGTAATTCATGCTTTACAATTATATCAAATAATCATGTAAATCAAATAATTCTTGAAACATAAAGCATGTTCGCATCGGATTTCATAAATCAATTAAATAACGCAAACACATGCAAGAATTCAATTCATGCGGACTCGATCTACCCCACTTACTCTAGTTCAGTCCAAGATCTTATCGCTCTGATACCACTTAATGTGAGGCCTCGATTCTAACCCTCTAATATAATGATAATTAAACATTCATCATTTAAAACCAAGAGTCAAGAGAGGACAAATTTTTTTTTTAAAGGGTGCCGCGCTCGATCGTGTGAACTCACACGATCGATCGCGCCCTCAGAGTCCTAAGCACTGCCGGGAAAGCTCAAGTGTTGCGCTCGATCCGATGAACTCGAGGGATCGAGCGCACCATTCTTGCAATGCCACTGCCTCAACAAATTGAAGGGCCGCGCTCGATCATGTGAACTCGCGTGATCCAGCGCGTCCTCTGCCCAGAAAAATCAAAAACAGAACAGGCTTTTATCCTCCAATTCAACAAACCCAAACTAAACAAATTCAACATGATCTCGTCCAACAGGAACAATACAATACCATACAAAGTAGTTCTAAAATTATTCGTCCATTCCAAACTATTAGAACATGCTTCAATTTTAGGTTTACAACTCACGAAATACAAACGAGTTCGAATACAAAATCGACACCTAAACACCAAGGCCTCACTTCTATCCATTCGACCACCTAGTCATGCGATCTCTGACTTGGTCCTGCCCCACCTGTTGCCAAGCACACATACAAAGACAAGACAACAACCGGATAATCCGGTGAGAATAACATTCCTAGGAAAAGAGACAAAACATGCATATCAAAAAATATATCGAACGCGATATATGAAACAACCAAACAAGAAATTCCAATATCATGTCAATAACTCCAAATCAAAATTCATAAAATGCAATGCATATCTTTAAAACCAGGATTATCAAGTCTAGATAATCACAGGGTAAAGGTTCTCTTCTCTCATTTGGGATCCCAAGGACAAAATATCACGAATACACCAACTCTCCCGATCGAGGTGGACGATGCATATTTTACTCCTCTAGACTCTGGGCACCTATAGAGAGTGTTTCTCGACAATTGGTAAAAATTATGCTAACCAATGTCACCCAACTATAGTCCACAAGACATCTAACTCCTCTGGGCCTCTCTTGCCCGCAAAAAAAAGGTAATTGGCTCAATATGAATGCAATGCAAATCATAACTCATTCAACTGATTTCAAGTAAAAACAAATAACATGCAAGTATGTGATTTCTTCGGGACTCTCGAATATAACTCCGATTCGAGAACTCATCCCATTCCAAACGATGTCGTCTCTTACCTCTTCTTGATTGACGTAGCTGCAAACCGGACAAGCTACAAGCACAAAAGGCTCAATCAAACATCATTCGATTCAAGTCAAAGAATAAAGTAACCTCGATACCGAACCTTGATCAATTCTTCAATGATTCGAATTTTGTCAATTCCGGACTCCACGATCTTCAATCAATCTATACGGAGATAAATACAATCCGATATCAATCCATCCAAAACAAATAACTCCCAAAAACTCAAACGAATCTCCAACATCCGAAAATCTCATACCGGTGGCATAACGGCTATGAATTCAACTAACCGAAAATGCAAACATCTAAATATCAATCCAAACAACCCATAACAACAATAATTCATCCAAAAAAACACTATTCCAACAAATCCCAAAATCCCATTTTTGAATTTAGCTTCCAAAAATCAAAACAATTCCGAACGACGTCCTAATTCAAAATCGACTGAGAATAAACGATCAAAACTCTGCCAAGAACAACATACTCGCAACTCAATCGATTCTAAAAACATCCAAAAAATAGAACAAAACTGATCGGAGAAATATTTACGATATAACGGAGCTCTCGCTGCCGTGATCGCTAATATGCCTCCAGAAATAATTTTTAACGGACGGATCGATCTCAGAATGAAAATCAGAAAGCTTGAAGCTATCATTTTGGTTCGTCAATGGGGGGAGAGGCGTGGAGGAGAAGGATGGGGGAGTATGAAGAGTCAAATCAAGCTTAAATATCTATTTAAGTCCAAAATTGCATTTTAGTCCCTAAAAATTCCAAAAATTGCAAAATAGTCCCTCATCAAAATCAAATTGGCCCTCGACTACTATAATCTTTGATTATCTCAAATAAAGTTAATTAAGATAAAATTTGGGCGTTACAAGGGTTGAAAGAGGGAAGAATAAAAGTGAGGAAGAAGGAGAGAAAGGGCCCCGATATATTCGATTAAAAGCATGCTCGCTCTAGCGAGCTAGGGGCTCGCTCGAGCGAGAGAATTTTTGCAAAAAAATTTTCATAACAGATACCTGCTCGCTCGAGCGCGTATGGCTTCCGCTCGAGCGAGCAACTTCTTTCCCAAAAATCAAAATCAGAGACCCACTCGCTCGAGCGCACTTGGGAGCTCGCTCAAGCAAGAAAAAAAATAAAAAATTTAAAAAAACTAACTTAAAAGCAATAAAAAATAACCCCAAAACAAAAGAGAGTAGGGAAGAGAACAATGGGTTGCCTCCCAGTAAGCGCTAAATTTATAGTCTATAGCCCGACTGTACCTCCCTTTTTATTTTGTCAGGTCTTGCAATTTCTTGTTTTTTTCTTTGTAAATTCTGGCATTCTCATAGGAATCCAACCTAAGCTCCTCAAGTTCATTCAATTTCAACAAACGCTCTTTGCCTGTAGCCTGCACATCAAAATTCAAAAATTTAGTTGCCCATAATGCTTTGTTCTCTAGTTCAATAGGAAGATGACATGCTTTACCATATAACAACCGAAAAGGAGAAGTTTCTATAGGTGTTTTAAAAGCCGTACGATAAGCCCGTAACGCATCATCCAATTTATTTGACCACTCTTTTCTATTTGAATTCACCGTTTTTTTCCAAAATTCTCTTCAACTCCCTATTAGATATTTCAACTTGCCCACTAGTTTGGGGATGATAAGGTGTTACCACCTTGTGAGTAACCCCATATTTAGTCAACAGTGTGTCAAATTGATGATTACAAAAGTGGGTTCCTCCATCTCTAATTATGGCTCTAGGTGTACCATATCTAGCAAAGACAAATTTTTTAAAAAAATTTCACAACCACCCTAGAGTCATTTGTCCTACATAAAGTGTTTCAACCCACTTAGACAGAATCAACCGCAACCAAAATATATTTGTTCCCCTTAGACGCAGGAAACGGTCCCATGAAATCAATACCCCATACATCAAAAACCTCACAAACAAGAATATTATTTAAGGGCATCTCATGTCTCCTAGAAATATTACCAAATTTTTGACAAGCATCACAAGCAATCACATAGGCATATGCATCCTTAAATAGCGAAGGCCAATAAAATCCCGACTGTAGTACTTTAGCTGCGGTACGACCCGCACCAAAGTGACCTCCAGTCGAACCTGTGTGACAGTGTGAGAGTATAGAACTTACCTCTTCCGCTGGAATGCACCTACAAATAATACCATCTGCATAGATATTAAACAGAAAAGGATCTTCCCACAAAAAAAATTTCAACTCCGAGAAAAATTTCTTTTTCTGTTGATAAGTTAAATATGAGGGAAGAAACTTACTTGAGAGGTAATTGATGATATCTGCATACCATGGTAAATTTGTTACCTCAAACAGCTGCTCGTCTAGAAAATCATCATGAATTACTTGCGTTTCAGTTCCTTGATTTTCCAGACGGGAAAAGTGATCTGCTACTTGATTCTCCGAGCCTTTCCTGTCAATAATTTTCAAGTCAAATTCTTGCAACAATAATACCCAACGAATTAACCTGAGTTTAGCATCCTTCTTGCTTATCAAATATTTCAGTGTCAAATGATCCGTGTGAACTATGACTTTGCATCCCACCAAATACGACATGAATTTATCCAAGGCAAACACTACCGCAAGAAGTTCTTTTTCAGTAGTTGCATAATTCAGTTGGACGGGTGACAGGGTGATACTGGCGTAGTAAATCACATGAAGAACTTTGTCCCTTTTTTGTCCAAGCACGACTCCCAACGCAGTGTCACTCGCATCACACATCAATTCAAATGGCAGATTCCAGTCAGACGCTACTATCCCTGGTGCAGTTGTCAATTTCTGCTTCAAAATCTGAAAAGCATGTAAGCACTCAGCAGAAAAATTAAAAGGCACCTCTTTGCTCGCTTCTCTCGCTCGAGCGAGCATGAATCTCTGTCTCGGAGGATTTGTGGCACGTCTCGCTCAAGCGAGACACTTTCTGGCTTTTTTCCTTGATCTCACGACCTCGCACGAGCGAGCATTGCCTCTCGCTCGAGCGAGTATATTCTGTCCAATTTTCTGATTTTTTCGAGTTTCCCTACAAAATGGACCAGGAAGAGTATTATGCAGACAAATGCATTAAACATGCTAAAACTAAATAAAACAACAAAAATAAGAAAAACAAACACAAAAATATGCATATGAAACACAGTTATCAAGTATCTCGTGAAGATTTAGTTGATACTAAGATTTAGTATCTAAGGAAATTTGTTATCATCTGATTTCTTCAGTAATGTATATATATATATTTATCGAGAAATTCTGTGGTCAGAACAGTCTTGGAAGGGATTTCCTTGACAAGTAATTGTTCTGAGCAAATAATTTCTTTGGCCTTTGAATTAGGATTTCTGGGTTTTAATCCAAGTGCTATAGTTGAAGTGGTATTCAACAGGATTAACTGTCAAATTCTTGCAGACTCGGGATTTTTGATTGTGCATCTGTTAAATTATGAAGGTTTTCCTTGACCAATGATTTTGGTCCAGGTAGGAATGTTGCTAAGTAATGATGGAATTCATCAGAGACTCAAGAATGAGTTATGCCAGGGTGCTGATGACTGTCGGGTTCTGAGATGGTATAATAAGTGCGACCTTATGCTAGTGTACTCTGGAAAGATTGTTTTGTTACAGTTTGGTATTATAGAGAAGACTTACCTCAGTCTCAATGTATGCACAGTCATAGCAACGGGTATAACTACTAGGAGGATATTCAAATTTTATTTGAATCTTCTTTAGATTATTCTTGGTGTTGGGTTTGTACCAAGAGATGCGATAAGTTATCGTTGACTTCGTTAGAGATTGAGCTTTTAGTTTTTGTTGTTAGAATAAGTCTTGGGAATAATTCCTTGACAAGTGTATATTCTAGATGGATAGTTTTTGCACGTGATACTGGGATAGAACCAAGAGGTTTGACCAGTATTGTCTGATTCTATCAGAGATATATCTAGTGATCAGGGTCTTGATTACTTGATGAATGAAAATTCTATGGAATGGATTTACTTAGGTATGTTTCCCTGTAAGAATTTGAAATATGATTATTGGGTTGTCAAGTAATGACAATTTTCATCAGGACACTGAGATGACTTATACGAGGAGACGTGAACTGTGATCAGGACTAGATGTGGTGGAGTACATTTCCAATGTTACTCTGGAAGTATTTTGTACTTTAGAGGGTTATGGAAAATTTACCCAGTTTAGAGATCATTGCAACAGTTACGTCAAAGTATAACTTAGTATCAGTTTGATAACCTTGAAAAGATACTTGATTTTATTGATAAATAAAACTGTGTTGGGATAAGTGTTTCCTGACTAGGAACATTTTGCTCCAGAAGAGTTTGGGTTCTACCACATGATTGATCTTGTTAGTGATTGACAGAATTCATGAGCCTGCTAAGTTACAGCATGGATTCGGCAGTATGAGAATTCACTTGGATAGTGAAAGTTGAGAACTTATAGGTGTTCATGTATGCTTTGAAATAGTTAGTTAGACTGGTGTCATCAAGTATGAGACTTTGAGTTACTTCAAACGACCGATTCAAATTCTAGACCGAAGAGAGAAGCAACTTAGAAACAAGTCGATTCAGTTAGTGAAAGTGAAATGGAGCAGACACGGAGTCGAAGAAGCAACTTGGGAGACAAAGCATGTAGTGGCCCATATCCAAAATTAACGATAATGAGTAATTATCGTGTGATCATGTGATATTTAGTAAAACGTGATTAAGGAGACTTCTAAATGGATTAACGGAGCCCGAAAATAGACCCAAAATGATCAGAAATGGTCCAGAGGGTCAGACAGATCGGAAGCTCCGAAGTTAGGATCGGATGCTCCGAAGGTGATCGGAAGCTCCGATGAACGATTGGAAGCTTCGATCGAATTACGTCATCCATGATGTGTGGTTGATCGGAAGCTCCGAACAGGATCGGAAGCTCCGATCACCCCTATTCGAAGTCAACCAGTGAGATTTTGACATGTGGCAGATAAGGATGTTCGAAAGCTCCGATGGCAGGATCGGACGTTCCGATCAAGGATCGGAAGTTCCGATCGATGCCTATAAATATAAGGTCCGAGGCATTCATTTCTTGCCAATTCCGAATTCTCTCCTTCGCCCTCGTGGTCCTATTTTAAGGCTTTGGGTACTCTTATTCTAGAGTTGGAGTAGGATATTTGTTTTAGTATAGTCAGACAGTGTCTGACATAGTAGCGGAGCAGTGCTCGTGTTGTAGAGCCGTGTTCAAGGCTGTGGATTCGCAGCAGGGGAGTGCCCTAGTTGCGGGATAGTTTCCATCAGTGGGCTGACGACGGATGCAGGTATAGCTATGGTCTCCTTAAATTATTTATGAGTATGCAATAGCTTAGTTAAGGCTTTTAGAGCTTATTGAATGATGCATGGGTATTTGCATTGTAGACTTGATGATAGGCTTGGAACCTGGAGTGGGACTACTAGGACTGCCTTAGAAAGGTACGTAAGTACTGACTGAGATTGCCAGCGGATATGCATGCTTATATGTTGCATTTATGTGTTTGCATGTTATTATTGTTATGCGGCATGTGCATATCATATTGTGCCTGAACATCTGTATATCTTTCGAGATGAGCCAGTTAGGGTTGCTCAGCCCTGTTAGGACGTTTGATATCGAGTACCCTTAGGTACTGATACCTGAAGGACTCCGTGGTCCGTGTCCGTGATTCGGGAATGAGTGGTTGCACACAGTGGTTAGCTACCCCGATGTGACGAGCTTATATCCCAGGCGCCAGTCTGAGTAGTTCGTATACAGTTATCCCAGATATGGATACCCTGTCATTTGCATGCATCATATTTGTATGTTTATCCGTGCTTTCGTATTGAGCTTAGAGCTCACGTTCAGTATTTTCTGTGTATCTGGATACCCTATTCGACGGGGCAGATGTAGGTGCAGGATTGAGCACCTGGAGCCTGAAGGAGCCAGCGACCTTGGAGACAGCAGTATTTAGCTGTAGGTTCTTATCTATGTAAATTCGATTGGGTTGTATAAATCGATGATGATTAGCCGGTTGTATTCTACCGGCCTGCTTGTATTTAAGTCTTCCACAGCGATTTTATTTAATGCATGCTTAATTATGCTCTTAACTCTGATTAGGTAGTGGATCCGGGTCGGGTCGCTACATTTATTGGTATCAGAGCTGCATGCAAGGGACTTAGGAAATTTATAATAAGACTTCTTGATTATCCTTGTAGGATTGATTGAGGCCTAGCGAAAGAAGATTTGGTTCTTCATTGCCGAGGTTTGCGGCATAAGCCTTTACTATAAGGAATGAGCAGTGATGAGAACACCAGTAGTAGCATATCGATAGAAAGACTGACTGCTGTGGACAGTTCATCATTCGATGCATTGGGATGTTGATCGAAGAACATATGGATTTCAACCAGGGAAGATCGAGTATATCGCGTCAGATGCCTCTGAGGGCTTTTTGGAACGAATGGTGTTTAGTAATCCATGTGGTTCCAGTCCTTGAAGATTCTCCACTCGTAGCTGGAGAGATTGTCAGATAGACCTTTACCAGGGAATGCCTTGAGTGCCTAAATCATGACAGGTTTCTAGCGTAAGGTCTGTAAACTCATGCAGAACATGGTTTTGCCGGTATGCTTGTATCGATGCTTTTGGTAGGCATACGGGAAACTTCATGTTCAAAAGCATGATTTGGATACAAGAAGAATGCTGATGGTAGATCGCGAGCAAAAGAAGTCGACCGACATGCACTAACGCAGAGCATAGCTGGTTAGCTATCACGTGCCATTTCTCCGGAGTTTTTCGCGGGAGGACATGTAGAGAGACTTGGACGGGAGTATGCTTGTAGCGATGCGTGTGCCGATGGGAAGTTTCATGCTCAAGGGACGAAGATAAGATTCGATGATTTTAAATACTGTATTGTTGTAGTTGTAAACAGTATTTCAATTGTAATGAATCATCAGAATTTGGTTGTATTAGTTCAAGTTATTGGATGTACATTTTATCGTATTTTGAATACTATATGTATTACATGGGATTGTAATAAAGGAAATTGTACATAACTTGAAGTAATGATACATGTTTACTTATTCAAAGATTCGTGTTTGATTACAAGTAATTTTACTAAGTTTGGCTTGGAATTAATTGATTGGTGATCAACTATGTTAACTCATGGATTTTGGGTAAGCCAGCGGTAATGAATTCACATAGGGTTAGTCTAGGTGTCTTCCTAGGGCTGACCTAATTAGTCGTTTGACTGGGTTAATGCCATTGATGAGGTAATTCATCTGGGGGCATGAGAATTTTGATCTTTTTTGGAATTTTGAGTTTTTGTTCTAAGTTGTTTCCTTAGGACAGTAGTCTGACTGACCTTCATAGGTTGAGACTTCATGATGATGGGATTTCATCGGAATACCAAGTCAAGTATATGCCGAGAGTTGTGGACTATGACCATGACTAGACATGATGGAGCGCGACCCTATGCCAGTGTTACTCTGGGAGTCTTTCGTACTTCGGAGAATGCCTGGGAGCCTTCGTGCTTCAGGATTTGGCGGTGGGAAGGCTACTTAGTCTAGAGTTTTGGTAACAGTCACGACGGGGTATGACATTGGATTGGATGCCTGGTTAGGTATCGGCGGTTTAGATATCGTCTGACTGTCGTCAGAGATATTGGTTTGCAGTTTTGTCATAAGGACCAGTCTTGGAGGGATTTTCCATGACGAGTGCGTACTCTGAGCAAATAGTTTTAGTCTATTGGATACTGCTAGAATAGTGGATCTAGTCGGGGTTTGGATGCTCTTATGATAGGGGCTATCCAGAAGATGGGTTTGTGAAATTCCTGAAACATTTGACTCGGGGATGAGTAATTTTCAGCATTGATGGTTTCCTTCAGTGATAGATTATATCCGATGCTAAGGATTGCACATGACTATTTGAGGCGTGAGGATAGCATGATTTATTCCAGTGTACACTTGGGGGTGATTTCAGGTGGGACACCGCGGCAAGTAACCTCAGTCTCGATTTGTTGCAGTCTTAGCAAGAGATATAGTTATCAGGAGCATGTTCAACGATAGTTGAAATCTTTTCGGACTTGTATTGCGGCTTGGATTGAACAAGTCCTTATGATCATCTTGGATGAAGATAGACAGTGATAGTATGTCTAGACTGGTGCATGTTTAGCGCTAGTGACTACATGTAACTGTTGTCTGACTCTGTCAAAGATGAGTGATTGAATCAGCTGTGATTCTTTTGATTCCAAGTATTTGGGATATGCGGACGTGTGGCAGTGAGATCATCGATATTGATCGAGACATGAGAGTTTCATTGATCAGTGATTGTCTGATTAGGGTTGATATCGTCAGGCATGACGAGAGCTACAGTATATCGATTTGATTTATCAGATTATTCCAATCGGTACAGATGGGATATAGTGAATCAAGAAGTACTGGGAATGGTATGCTTTGATATAACGATTCAAGTGCATTAAAGAAATTCTTTAGCCGCTAAGGGATCTCCAGGAAGGCGGGAATCGAGACATTTGGATTCTGCGAATCACGAAAGTGATCATTAGTTGGCTCTTGTGATCGTAGATGTTGGTAACGTTGCTTTGGCTACCAGTGACGGATTTTGATCTGAGCATTGCTTGGTGTTAGCAATGAATTATTCAATTTGCGGAAATATGATTCAGTGATCGTCCCAGGTTTGTCAGTGGACGAATTTTGAAGACTGTTAGTCAGAGTGTTTTGCTTGGGGTGCTTCCAGCAGATTTCTCAAGATTTGTTGTTGAGAGGCGATTCGACAAGTGCTCATGGATTTCAATGAACATTAGCAGGTTAGCATTAGTTGTTTCATGGGATGAAACAACAGCTGAGACTTGTGTTTCTGAGTCTGGCAGGATTGTTGTCACTGAGATCCCAGTGCGTTTTGATATGTTGTGTCATTGAGAGGGTTAGATAACGTAATTGACACTAGTATTGATAGATTCTGTGCGGGATCAAGGTGAATCAGTTTGGTTATCCCCGCTAGGGAGCCAAGGATTTGGTTATCTGGAACAGGATAAAACGGAAATTTTTTTCGTCGATACTATCTCTAGTTCCGAGATAGAAGTAAGCATCTGATATAGACTACTGCTGAGGATGGTGTTAGTCCATCTGGGAGTTTCAGCAGGATGATAGTGAATTTCGAGGCGACAACCTCGAAGGATACATTTAGACAAGAAATTGTGTATAAAGATTTTGTCATCTGGTTACTTAGTTGGTGTTCTTTGGGAAACATTCATCGGGCAGAGTGAGTACTGAAAGTACGTACTATGACGCCAAGAATTGTCAGGATTTTGTTGTTATCCATGGAAGGATGACTAATACGATTGAGTAGATGCTATCTACGATAGCGAGATTCGGATATAGGTTTATTGCAATCAGTCTGAGGGTTTCAGATGGTTAGAGTCGTGTGCAGTGGTGCGATTGCTCTGCGAGCTGGTGGCCGGTAGTTGCCATTTCTATTCGCATAAGGTACTGTTTTGGGAAGAAATATTTTATCCTTCGTGATAAAGAGTAACTCACATGAGTTCTTGGAAGAAGGATATCTAGGGTTTGACCGAAAGTCAAATCTAGATCAATTTGTTTTAGAACTTTGCGATAACGTCAAGGGATGCGATGTTACCGTTAGACCAGTGAAATACAATGTGTTGTACCTGGTTTTATCGTGGGCAGCGATGGAGTTTGTGCATGTCTAGAGAATAGCTGATGGCTAGTTACGATCTTAGAAGGAGTGCCATCGCTAAGATTTGTAGGCAGTGTGGCTGATACAGTCGGCAATTTGGACCGAAGGTGCCGTGTTGTTGCGGTTATCGATGGATAACTGACGATAGTCAGCAGTGTTACTCAATTCTCGCAGGATTGCTGATAAGAAGGCAGTGATTTCCAGAGTGATTGTTAAAAGCGTGCGAGTTTGAAATCAGTGCGAATTATAAATCGAGTTAATGTTCTGATGTGGTTCAGTGAATGAACAGACCTTGCAGGTTTAGCGAGGTTTGGTATTGTCGAAGGTTATTTGACCAGATGTTTTGAACCGGAACTACTAATGAATTGGACGAATGGTTTATACTATAGTCCCGAGGTTTACCTTAGATTTCGAGGACGAAATCCTTTTAAGGTGGTGGGAATGTAGTGGCCCATATCTAGAATTAACGATAATGAGTAATTATCGTGTGATCATGTGATATTTAGTAAAACATGATTAAGGAGACTTCTAAATGGATTAACGGAGCCCAAAAATAGACCCAAAATGATCAGAAATGGTCCGGAGGGTCAAACAGATCGGAAGCTCCGAAGTTAGGATCGGATGCTCCGAAGGTGATCGGAAGCTCCGATGAACGATCGGAAGCTTCGATCGAATTACGTCATCCATGACGTGTGGTTGATCGGAAGCTCCGATCACCCCTATCCGAAGTCAACCAGTGAGATTTTGACATGTGGCAAATAAGGATATTCGAAAGCTCCGATGGCAGGATCGAACGTTCCGATCAAGGATCGGAAGTTCCGATCGAGGATCGGAAGTTCCGATCGATGCCTATAAATATAAGGTCCGAGGCATTCATTTCTTGCCAATTCCGAATTCTCTCCTTCGCCCTCGTGGTCCTATTTTAAGGCTTTGGGTACTCTTATTCTAGAGTTGGAGTAGGATATTTGTTTTAGTATAGTCAGACAGTGTCTGACATAGTAGCGGAGCAGTGCTCGTGTTGTAGAGCCGTGTTCGAGGCTGTGGATTCGCAGCAGGGGAGTGCCCTAGTTGCGGGATAGTCGCCATCAGTGGGCTGACGACGGACGCAGGTATAGCTATGGTCTCCTTAAATTATTTAGGAGTATGCAATAGCTTAGTTAAGGCTTTTAGAGCTTATTGAATGATGCATGGGTATTTGCCTTGTAGAATTGATGATAGGCTTGGAACCTAGAGTGGGACTACTAGGACTGCCTTAGAAAGGTACGTAAGTACTGACTGAGATTGCCAGCGGATATGCATGCTTATATGTTGCATTTATGTGTTTGCATGTTATTATTGTTATGCGGCATGTGCATATCATATTGTGCCTGAACATCTGTATATCTTTCGAGATGAGCCAGTTAGGGTTGCTCAGCCCTGTTAGGACGTTTGATATCGAGTACCCTTAGGTACTGATACCTGAAGGACTCCGTGGTCCGCGTCCGTGATTCGGGAATGAGTGGTCGCACACAGTGGTTAGCTACCCCGATGTGACGAGCTTATATCCCAGGCGCCAGTCTGAGTAGTTCGTATACAGTTATCCCAGATATGGATACCCTATCATTTGCATGCATCATATTTGTATGTTTATCCGTGCTTTCGTATTGAGCTTAGAGCTCACGTTCAGTATTTTCTGTGTATCTGGATACCCTATTCGACGGGGCAGATGTAGGTGCAGGATTGAGCACCAGGAGCCTGAAGGAGCCAACAACCTTGAAGACAACAGTATTTAGCTATAGGTTTTTATCTATGTAAATTCGATTGGGTTGTATAAATCGATGATGATTAGCCGGTTGTATTCTGCCGGCCAGCTTGTATTTAAGTCTTCCGCAGCGATTTTATTTAATGCATGCTTAATTATGCTCTTAACTCTGATTAGGTAGTGGATCCGGGTTGGGTCGCTACAAAGCACAATATGAGACAGCGATTTCCAGAGTTATTTCTTTGATGTGAGTTCTTATTTCAGTATTTGAGTCTATCTTTTATCTTATGTGATTGAATCATATGTGATTTCGAGGACGAAATCAGTTCTTAGAGGGGGAGAATTGTAACGCCCCAAAATTATCTTAATTTGAGATTAATGGAGATTGATTTTGATATTAAGAGATTATGAAATTCGAGGATTGAATTGAAATATGATCAAGGATTGAATTGCAATTTTTGAAGAGCTCAGGGACCAAATTGCAAAAACTTTATTTATTATAACACTTGGCATATATATAGATGTATAGGCGTGTGTGTATCATTTTCTCCTCATCCAACTCGCCTTCTTCCTTCTTTCATCCATTTTCGTTCTCTCAAAGATTCGATTATTCACGATCCGTCCAGTAGATTTCAAAAATAATCGTATATTTGCGATCACAGCTGCAAGAGCTTTGTTCTACGGTAAGTTTTATTACGATCCAGCATGTTTTCATTTTTAGACGTTGTCAGAATCTGATTTTTGAGACGTTTTATTGTTCTTGAGATTAGCTGTGATAGTATATCTAAGACGGTTCGGAAATATAGCGGTGTTTGGATTTGTTATGATTTTTGGAAGATAATTTGAAAATGTCAATTTCTGGGATTTTGGATTTTGGCACGTTTTTTTATGAGATTTGGATGAATTGATGTTGTTATGAGTTATATTGGATAGATATATTGATGTTTGTTGATTTTTGGTTAGCCTTTTATTAGCCGTTATGCCGCCAGTTTTAGAATTTTTGATTTTTGGAAGTGAATTTGAGTTTGAATGGTTGATTTGAACTATGATACTTCTCCTTACAGATTTGTTTAAGGGCTATCGAATTCAGTTTGTTCAGAAGTCAAACCCATAGAGAGTTGATCATGATCACTTTTCCCGAGTTGGAGCCTTGAATCGAGAATAAGGTTAAAGCTGACATCAAATTGAATGGGGATGAATACTCGAATAGATTTGAATCTCGAGTCCCTGAAAACCACATACTTGCATGATTATTTGATCTTGAATGAGAATTTTGAAGAATTGATTGATTATATGCTCTTATATGATTTTTATATGTCTTGTTTAGTGAACGCATCTTTGATTCATAATTGCATTCATCTTGAGCCTGAATTCCTGATTTGAAAGTGTGGAGTCGCCCAGAAATTTGAATCAGACGATTTGGGAACTATAATCGAGTGGCCTGGGTTGTCGAGTAACTCCTAGCATCCGAGGACTCCTTATAGTTGCACCAAAGTCTAGAGGATTGAGGTAGGTAACACCACCCCGATCGGGAGCGTAGGTGGGAATGTTATGATATCTTGACCTCGGGATCCCAAAAGAAGAAACTCTATTACTTTGATTATCCGATTTGATATTCTCGATTTTTAAAGACATGCATTTCCTATTTATTTATCGTCGAAGAATATTTGTGTTATATCATTATTTTGATATACTATTTGATATAACATGTTTATGTCGCTTTTACTGGGATTCATTCTCATCAGAGTTATCCGGCTGTTGCTTTGCTTTGTATGTGTGCATGGTAACAGGTGGGGCAGGATCGAGTCAGAGACGACATGCCTAGTTCGGGTTTGAATGATGGAAGTGGGGCATCGGTTTAGAAGTCGGATTGTAATTCGAACTTGTTTTGTAATTTGAAGTGTTGCAACCCATGAAATGTTGCATGTATCTACCTTTTGAGTACTTTATCTACTCTAGATACTTCATGTATGATAGAATGATAGATGGATGTACTAATACATGTTATGGTTGTTATTTTGAATTGATTATGGAATTTTCAGATTTGATGTGCCTTAGAAAAATTTTGATTTTTAGCAGGGCACGGACCCCGTGCCTAACTCCGTGCCAGGGTCCATGTACCTTTGCTTTTGTTATTCTTGGATTTTTGGCTATGCACGGATCCTGTACATGCATCTGTGCATGGGTCCGTGTGGTCTGAATTCAAGGCAAAAACTTGGAAATTTTGAAATGTTGTGCACGGACTCTAGCACAGACGGGGCACGGAGTCCGTGCAGTAACTAGAGAGTTGG
The DNA here is from genome assembly GCF_033568475.1 of Henckelia pumila. Lineage (NCBI taxonomy): Eukaryota > Viridiplantae > Streptophyta > Magnoliopsida > Lamiales > Gesneriaceae > Henckelia > Henckelia pumila. Next base: position 42,050,079 of record NC_133120.1, read on the forward strand.
TGTTTTAGTGTTGTTTTTTAGCACGGACCTTGACACGGAGGTGGAATGGGGTCCGTGTAACTGGCAGCCTTTGATCCTTGGCTACAGATTAATGCACGGACCTGAGCACAAAGGTGTGCACGGAGTCCGTATATGTTTTAAATTTTTTTTTTTACTTTATGCCTTGAATTTTTGTTGATGCTTGAATGATTTATTCATGATTAGATGATTAAAACCGAGGTCCTCACAATAGTGGTGGCTAGGCGGCGGAGCACTGGCAAGGTGTCCAGGGGTCATAGCAAGGCTGTTCCCAAGCTCTGGGGCATGCGGCATCAGCTGGCTGACGATGGACGAAGGTATGGTTCTGGATCCTTATAGGAATTAGGGAGTATGTTTTAGTTTAATTAAGGTTTTTAGATGCTAGGTGTTTCTTGGCATGCTAGATAATACATGGTATTTATGTATCGTAGTGATGCATGGTAGGCTTGAACCTAGAGGGGAGCTTCTAGGAACTTCCTTAGTAAGGTACGAAAGTATTATTCGAGATATCCAGATTGAGTATGCATGTATTATGTGTTTGCATGTATTATGTGATTCAATGATTTATATGATACAACATGTCATGACTGTATGTTGCATACATGAGCATATCGATCCCATATCCTTGAGATATCCTGTAGTAGGGCGCTCACCCTACGAGTTTGTAGATGGTTGGATAGGTAAGTCTTGTGTCTGGTCACCATTATGGTTGGACACTTGTACTAGTATCAGGTCACCGTTATCCACTGGGTATATGAGTCACCTCCTGAGGCGACGACGCAGCGTTCTATAAACCCTGGGCCCGGTCTATGAGCTTGTTTCTTGACCTGAGTGTCTTGGTACCCAATTCATTTTCATACATGCACATTTAATACCGTATACTCATAATCTCGTACTGAGCATTTTATGTTCATTTCCGGTTACTTCTATTGTCTGGATACCCCATTCAATGGGGCAGGTTGCAGGTAGTTATCCTGAGGATGAGGAGATTAGGTGGTGACCAAGGAAGGTTTGCCAGGTTGACCACTAGGTGGTATTTTCTAGTATATAGTTTATTTTAATTTCTGCATTTACTCTTATTAAGATTTTTCTATTTAAGTTAAATGCATGCTTAAGTCCAATTTAGTAGGTGATCACGGTGCGGGTCATTACAGTCACCTTCACCATGACAATCGTAGAAGTTTCAGTATGCATCGATTCATGCAGATGAGTCCTAAGCCACTGATGGGAGGCAAATATCCTGAGGATGCATAAAATTGGCTAGAAAGTTTGGAGAATTTCTTCAGGGAATTTCAGTGCACCGAAGAGCAAAAAATGGTGACTCTCAGTTTTCTAGTAGAGGGGCGTGCTCAGAAATGGTGGAGATCTACGTCAACACCTATCATCACAGCACGAGGAGTTGTTACTGTGGCGGATTTTTTCACAGCTTTTCATAAATTTTATTTTCCACCAGCACTCCGATAGGCGAAGGCTAGTGAATTGCTGGGTTTGAGGCAGGGCTCGATGTCGATTGACGAGTACCAGCAGAAGTTCCTTGAGTTATTGCCCTATTGTCCCCAGATTTTTGGCAGCACTGAGGCGAAGTATAATCTGTTTCTCCAGGGTCTTAATCCGAAAATCCATGACCGAGTAGTGGTGGGTGATGACATGACTTACGAGGGATTGGTTAGTCGATCTCGCTAGGCAAAGGATAGAATTCGACGTAACAGGTCTTTTCTTTCTTCTAAACCTGCGAGTTATTTGGGTCCCCGTACTTAGTCTTTCAAGAATGTTGGAGAACGGCGATCAGATCAATCAGAATTGATACCCGGTGCAGCGGAAGTTTAAAAATTTATATGGAACGATTCCATAATGGGTATCAAAACTTTACGATTAAATTGTGTGTGTGTAAAAATTAAATAACAATTATAAATTTTTACCTCCAATCTCGAAGCGAGATTATGGACACCAACAGATTGCTCTGCTCTTGTTGTATCTCCCAGGAACTGATGGACGAACTGTTCTTCAATCAGGTCCACGAATATAGATTTAATCCCTCTGATAGATTGCACTAGAAAATCTATCAGAAGTTTCTACGAAGAGAATTAACGAATTTGATCCGTTAAACCAGACTGTAATTCAAAATTCACAGACTGGATTTTTCCGAGCAGAGGGAAGGGGGGCGGCGGCCACACTTAAGAAAAATAGGGTTTTTCAAAAATAATTTTGTGACCTGTTGTGTGTAATTTCTGTACTGCAATAACTTATTTATAATGTAGGCCGCTAACAGCTTAGGGCCCATTAGTTATAAGTTCAAGCCCGACAAGCAAAGCCCGCATGTTCAGAAATTAATATAAAATTCATCATGACTCCGATTGATAAACCGATTTCACCAATGTGCACAGAAACCATTTCTGCACCTTTTAAAGTCAAGATAAATTTTTCTGAATCCGAATTCAGTGATTTCCAAAAATGCCCATCCTTATGTCATTTTAGGAAATCTTACTCCTCTAATCTTAAATAAGAAGTCCAACTTCTTTGTTCATTAAATTTAACTCTTTAAATTTAACTATCTCAACGGGGATTAAAAATCCATTACTCTGTGTGACCCTCAATGGTTCAGGGATACAACTAGCCGTGGGCTCACAACTCCTTGTGACTCGGAACAACAATTTCCGACTTGCCCATCGAATCATGGTAAGAGCACCTAGCAACATCGTCCCATGATTCCCTAGGTATCACTGATAGTGCTTGCAAGAACCAATATATTTTGGTTAGCGTACAGTACGGTCCCTTCATCCATATATCCCGATCGAATCAACAACCATTGGTAAATCGAGAGTCGTTCGAGATTTGATAACTATGCAATGCATCTTGAAGATCAAATAGTGACATCGCATGTGCTACTAAGAAACCATTTCTTAAAACACATCATGTACTCTGGCCAGAGATTCGTCACACTAATATCTCCTCAGATCGCATAGGATATCCACACTCGCAAGTATGTGGTGAATCCTTGACAACAAAGCATCGACTCCTATATGTGTTGTAACTGTACCCAATCACGACACCTGATGACCCTAATAGAGTCGGTAAATGAGTCAAAGCACAGTACTAGCATTTAGAGTCTCAATGATGTTTCAAGTAGTAAGGACTAATGGTGTACAACCAAAACCGCGGACTTTATCCACTCGATAAGTGATAACCACTTGGAAAGTTCGGATAGGGTAGTTCGATCATTCATCATATGAATATCCATTTGCATGCTTCGAACATCTCTATGTTCCCTACCAATGAAGCGTGGTACTCTGCATCGCAAATGCTAGTCTCAAACTCGAGCGATCCTTATCCTTATTATCGGACGGCTCAATCGACTAGGAACAGTTTGGAATATACAGTGACTATAAGATGTGTTTAATGATAGACATCCCCATGTTCTACCACATCTTACATACACTATAGTATATTCAAGGTCTTTATCAAAACAACAATAGTATATCACAATATAACAATATGAAGAAAGATAAAGTCATTGCCATTAATAAAAGTGTAAATTATATTAAACAAAAGATTGTTTATACAAAGAGTCATCAAAGCCCTTAGCCACAAGTTGGCTCACCGGGCACCCACTCTTTCAAAGAAGTCTGCTTCTTCTTCTTCCTCCGGATCTGGGGGAGTGATGTGTTTTGGAAGGAAGAGTCATTGTAACCATTGTGGCAAGAATCATCCATCTGACAAGTGTCGGAAAGCTTCAGGAGCTTGTTTTCATTGCGGAGAGATTGGTCATCTTATTAAGGATTGTCCCCAAGCTGGGGGAGCAAGTGGTTCAGGATCTGGTTCTCAGACTACTGTGCTGCAGAGGCCATCAGGACAATCAGCGGGAGGATCTAATCTGCAATCGCGTGCTGCTAGTTAAGTGTTTGCACTGAACCATGACTAGGCAGTGGAGGTGAATGAGAGAGTTATTGCAGGTACGTTTCTTTTATGTGGTATACCTGCTTTTGTACTTATTGATACGGGTGCATCTCATTCCTTCGTATCTGTATGTTTTGTCAAGCGTCACAAGTTACCTTATATTGCTCTAGACTTAGTGCTTTCTGTTTAAACCCCAACTGGTCAATCAGCGTTGGCTAAATGCCTAGTTCTTGGTTGTCCCTTAGAGTTTGAGGGTAATGTTCTGACAGCGAATCTCATGGTATTAATAATGGAAGATTTCGATTGCATTTTGGGAATTGATATGTTGACCACGTACCGAGCTTCACTGGATTGTTACAAAAAATTGGTACAGTTTCACCCGGTTAGTGGTGATAGCTTGTTTTTCTATTGTGAGGGAGTGCGACCCCCGATGCCACTGGTATCATCTTTGAGAGCCTGTCGAGCTCTAGAGTCTGGCAGATAAGGCTACCTCATCTATGCAGTTGATTTTTCCACTAAGAGCATTGGTATAGGGGATCTGCCGATTGTGAATGAATTCCTTGATGAATTTCCTGATGAGATTCCGGATTTCCCTCCTATTCGAGAAGTTGAGTTTGGCATAGATCTAATGCCAGAAACGTCAACTATTTCGAGAGCACCGTATCGTCTGGCTTCGTCAGAGATGTGCGAGTTGAAGAATCAGTTGCTGGATCTCTTAGATAAGGGATATATTCAGCCTAGTGTATCTCCACGGGGAGGTCTGTACTTTTTGTGAAAAAGAAAGATGGGTCTATGCGACTGTGTATTGACTATCAAAAATTGAATCGTGTGACCATCAAGAATAAGTTGTTGGAACACGGTCGTTCTCCGGATCGAAAAAAAGTGATACCCGGTGCAGCGGAAGTTTTAAATTTTATATGGAACGATTCCATATGGGTATCAAATTTCTACGATTAAAATTGATAACATAAAATTTAAACAATGTAAATTTTACCTTAAAATCTCGAAGCGAGATTATGGACACCAACAGATTAAACTGCTCTTGTTGTATATCCCAGGAACTGATGAACGAACGTTTCTTCAATCAAGTCCACGAACAGAAGTTTAATCCCTATGATAGACTGCACTAGAAAGTCTATCAGAAGTTTCTACAAAGAGAAATAACAGATTTGATCTGCTAATTCAGACTGCAAATTCGAAATTTGCAGACTGAAAAATCTCAAAGATAGAGGGAGGGGGGCGGCCGAAACTAGAGAGAAACTCTCTAGGGTTTTCGAAAATTATGCCTTGTGTTTTGTGTAATTTCTGTACTGTAATAACTTATTTATAATGTAGGCTGCTAACAGCTTAGGGCCCATTAGTCATAAGTTCAAGCCTGGCAAGCAAAGTCCGCATGTTCAGAAATTAATATAAAATTCATCGTGACTCAGATTGATAAACCAATTTCACCAATGTGTACAGAAACTATTTCTGCATCTTTTAAAGTCAAGATAAATTTTCTGAATCCGAATTCAGTGATTTCCAAAAATGTCCATCACTATGTCATTTTAGGAAATCTTACTCCCTCTACTCTTAAATAAGAAGTCCCACTTCTTTATTCACTAAATTTAACTCTTTAAATTTAATTATCTCAACGGGGATTAAAAATCCATTACTTGTGTAACCCTCAATGGTTCAGGGATACAGCTAGCCGTGGGCTCACAACTCCTTGTGACTCGGAACAACAATTTCCGACTTACCCAACGAATCATGGTAAGAGCGCCTAGCAACATCGCCCCATGATTTTCTAGGTATCACTGATCGTGCCTGCAAGAACCAATAGATTTTGGTTAGCGTACAGTACGGTCCCTTCATCCATATATCCCGATCGAATCAACAACCATTGGTAAATCGAGAGTCATTCGAGATTCGATAACTATGCATTACATCTTGGAAATCAAATAGTGACATCGCATGTGTTACTAGGAACACCGAGTAACCTAAAACACATCATGTACTCTAGCCAGAGATTCGTCACACTAATATCTCCTCATATCGCATAGGATATCCACACTTGCAAGTATGTGGTGAATCCTTGATAACAAAGCATCGACTCCTATATGTGTCATAACTATATCCAATCCCGACACCTGATGACCCCAATAGAGTCGGTAAACGAGTCAAAGTACAGTACTAGCATATAGAGTCTCAATGATGTTTCAAGTAGTAAGGACTAATGGTGTACAACCAAAACCGCAGACTTTATCCACTCGATAAGTGATAACCACTTGGAAAGTCCGGATAGGGTAGTTTGATCATTCATCATATGAATATCCATTTGCATGCTTTGAACATCTATATGTTCCATACCAATGAAACGTGGTACTCGGCATCGCAAATGCTAGTCTCAATCTCAAGCGATCCTTATCCTTATTAACGGACGGCTCAATCGACTAGGAACTGTTTAGAATATACAGTGACTATAGGATGTGTTTCATGATAGCCATCCCCATGTACTACCACATCTTACTTTAGTATATTCAAGGTCTTTATCAAAATAGCAATAGTATATCATTATATAATAATAAGATAAAGTGAACGCCATTTAAAGAACGTATATTATATTAAACAAAGATTGTTTACAAAAAAAGACTCTCAAAGCCCTTAGCCACAAGTTGGCTAGCGGGGCATCAACTCTTTCATAAGTATCCTTTGACTCGTATAGATGATTTATTTGATTAGTTGCAGGGTACTTCAGTTTACTCCAAGATTGTCTTGAGATTTGGATATCACTAGATGCGATTCAGAGATCAAGATATATCCAAGACTTCATTTAGAACCATGTATGGGCATTATGAGGTTTTGGTGATGCCATTTGGGTTGGCTAATGCACCGGCTGTATTTATGGATTTGATGAATCGAGTATTTTGAGAATTTCTGGACAAGTTCGTAGTTGTCTTTATTGATGACATTCTGGCATATTCACATGATGTGAATGAGCATGCATATCATCTGAGGATGGTGTTGTAGACTCTTCGAGAGAAGCAATTATACGTAAATTTGAGCAAGTGTGAATTTTTGCTGGATCGGATGGTATTTCTTGGCCACGTGATATCTAGAGAAGGAGTTGCGGTAGATTCGAGCAAGATTGAGGCTCTATTGAACTAGTCGCATCCGACGACGATGGCTGAGATCCGTAGTTTTCTAGGTCTGGCAGGATATTATCGTCTCTTTATCGCGAATTTCTCGCAGCTAGCTCGACCTCTGACGCAACTTACTCGCAAGGGCGTAACTTTTGAGTGTTCCTCAGAATGTGAAGAGAATTTATGTGAACTTCTTCAAAGGTTGACTTATACGCCAGTGTTGGCATTACCGTCTGGATCTGGAGGATATGTGGTATATACTGATGCCTCTCTACAAGGGTTAGGTTGTGTTCTGACTCAGAATGGGCATGTTATTGCATATGCTTCTAGACAGTTGAAAGTTCACGAGAAAAATTATCCAGTGCATGATTTGGAGTTAGCAACTATTATCTTTGCATTGAAAATCTGGCGCCACTACCTGTATGGCGAGAAATTTTAAATCTTCACAGATCATAAGAGTCTCAAGTATTTGTTCACTCAGGCTAAGTTGAACATGAGACAGAGACGTTGGATGGACTTGCTGAAGGATTATGATTGTGAGATTAAATATCATCCAAGGACTGCTAATCTCACTACGGGTGCTTTGAGTCGTAAAGTGCGAGTATCTGCACTTCAGACTTGTCTTGTTTCCAGTATAATTCAGGAATGTTGCTGTAACGCCCCAAAAATTTATTTACGAATTAATTAGCAATTAAAATAATTACTGCTGCCAAATGAGTTATAGAGTGTATTTACAAAATAAACATGTCAATTAGTCAATGAGTTTGACTATTTCTAGATATCTGATTATATTGACATTTTGGAATAATTATTGAGATATTGGAATTAAAATCATTATTTATGCCAGATAATTTAATTTGGAGAAATAATCAGTTTGGCTGACTGGTCAAAGCTTGAGGTTGACTCAATTTATTTATTGGGAATTTACTGGTCTAGTTAATTGGTCAAAGTTCACTATTCCAGATAATTGTAAAATGTGTTAAATTACATATTGAAGTAAAATAACACAAGAGCATTGAAATGGATCAGACTGAGTGATTTTAGGACAAATTCTTATAATATTAAGTAGTGCTCTCTCACACACAAGACACCTAAAACACACACTAAACCCTAACCCCCCCCCCCCCCAAAAAAAAAAATTCACCTCCTTCGATAGTCGGCCGTCGTGCGCCGCCATTGCCATCTATTGACCATGTAATCTGGTAGCTCTCGTTGAGGCGGTCACAACCATACCAAGAATCGTGAGTTTTGATGTCCGAATGATTTGGTTCGAAGCAAAAACGTGAGGGTCACTATTCATCATCTTCCTCGCGCGAAATGGACGTATGTGAGGTCGATTCTTGTTGTTTTTGAATTTTTAAGAGGTTCTAGGATGTGTGTATATCATTTCCCGAGCTTATTACAGCTTTTTCCGTTGAATAATCGGGTAGATCTGAGCTCGAACACCGTCATCGCCGTCGTGTATTTTTCGCCAATTCCGGCTGCCACGATGGTCCATTCTGATCGTGGCCTAGTGCGTTGGAATCGTCTCATCCATCTCTACAAGCCTGCAAAATTTCATGAATTTTAGACAAGTTTTGGATGTCGCCGCCGTCTTCCCCAATTTTCCCGCGACCACCGACATGTTAACCATTTTCAACCGGTTCGACGTGATGGATCCAAATATCCAAGTTTCGAGTCAAAACTTTAAATCATGAAGCGATGAGAACGCAATAAAGTTTGCGATTTATCGGTAAAATTTGACCAATGTTGACCATAATTGACTTTTGACCATTGTGTGATTTTTCGCAGATCGAAATCTAGTTGAGGATATTTGGAGGCAAAAATCAGTAGTTTAGGGATTTGAGCTTTCAGAATTGGATAGTTATGAGATTCCCGAGTCCCGATATCGCAACCGCAACCGTATAAGTTTTTCGTGCGTTTTAAATGCAAAGACATGTTATACCATTTCTTGCTCACCCATTTAGATCAGTATATTCACTATTTTTATGATTAAATCGTGTGTTGCACAAGTATGTGGATATGATAGCTCAAGTTTTAAATTTCATGCATCATTCACGTTTTTATGCATTGTGGCTTGGTTTTGGATGATTTTTCTGCCATGGCTGGGTCTTAAGCTGCTGTTCACTGGTTTGGTGGCTGGGTTAGGTCCTTTGGGTCTTGGTTTAAGGTGTCTTGAGATAGTGTTTGCTAGGTGAAGAGCTGGATGATTGTAAGGTAGTCTACCTAGCGGGAAGCTCGGGCAGGGCTCGGGCAAGTGGGTTTTCCGAGTCGGGTCAAGTGTATTAGGGTCATATGTTATGGGTTTGGGTCCGGGTTATTTTATTTCGGGCCGGGTAATTTATTTAGGAGTCCAAGTTTCTTTTATTGGGCCAAGTTTGTTTTATAGGGCCAAGTTTGTTTATTGGACCAAGTTTTTTTTATTGGGCCAAGTTTGTTTATTGAGCCAAATTTATTTTATTGGGCCAAGTTTCTTTTATTGGGCCAAGTTTCTTTTATTGGGCCAAGTTTGTCTATTGGAGCAAGTTTCTTTATTGGACCGAGTTTGTTTATTGGGACGAGTTTGTTTATTTGGCCAAGTTTGTTAGTTGGGCCAAGTAGTTGGGCCAAACCTATTGGGCCAAGATTGTTGGGCAAAATTTTTGGGCTTAAGATATTTATTGGAGCTTAATTTATTAATTGGGCCAAGACTGGTTCTATGTTGGGCTAAGTAATATTGAGCCAATCTAAGTCTAATTAGGTCAATATAATTGTGATTGGGCTAGTCTAATAATTTTTGGGCCAGGATAAGTGTTAATGAACCAGTCTAAGTTATGAGCTTTAGTTAAGGGGCAACAACTCGAACTAGCCAGTGACAAATAAAATAGCCCGTAAATATATATTTAATGGATGCATATGTATATTTTGATATAAGTATGACTTTTATGGAAAATAAATTAAATATATATTGTAGCGACCCTACCCGGATCCGCTACCTAATCAGAGTTAAGAGCATAATCAAACATGCATTAAATAAATTGCTGCGGAAGACTTAAATAAAAATGGACTGGCAGAATACAACCGGTTAAATAAATTCGATTATACAACCCAATCGAATAAATAAACCCTAAAGGCAAAACCTACAGCTAATCTCGCTGTCCTCACTGATCGCTGGCCAATCCAAGCTCCTGGTGCTCCACCCTGCACCTACACCTGCTCCGTCGAATGGGGTGTCCAGATACACAGAAAAGACTGGACGTGAGCTCTTAGCTCAATACGAAAGCACTGGGTAAAACATACAAATATGATGCATGCAAATGATAGGGTATCCATATCTGGGATAACTGTATATAACTGCTCAGTAATGGTGCCTAGGACATGAGTGGTACAACCCGGGGAGCAAAACCTGCGTACACTGCTCATTCCTACAGGACGTGGACTGTGTCCCCCGATGCTAGCCACCCATGACCCGTCAGTCACTGGTCACTAGACATCACCCGTCCAGACAGGGCTGAGCGGCCCTACATGGCTCATCTCACAAGATGGACAGGCACAATATGATATGCACATGCTGCATAATATGACACACAAATGCAACATATAAGCATGCAAACCCGCTGACTATCTCAGTCAGTACTTACGTACCTTACTACAGGCAGTTCCTAGCAGTCCCGCTCTAGGTTCCAAGCCTATATAAGCTCTACAATGCAAATATCCATGCATCATTATTTAAGCTCTAAAAGCCTTAACTAAGCTATTGCATACTCCTAAATATTTTAAGAAGACCATAGCTATACCTGCGTCTGTCGTCAGCCCGCTGATGGCAATTGCCTCAAAACTTAGGCACATCTTCGCCTCGACGTCGGGATCGCTATGCCACTTCCGGATTCCCAATAGGATGCCTAGAACTCCCTAGATCTGAGTTAGAAGGCCTAGGAATCAGAGAGAAGAGAGGGAAAGGTGCACTTGAAAATGAAATCTCGGCCCTCTATTTATAGACGAAGTTTGGAGCCTCCGAACTCGGTTCGGAACGTCTGAACACGATCGGAACCTCCGATCCCACCTTCGGAGCGTCCGATCGCCAAATATTACGTCAGCCATGATGTCACCTTACTGACATAAGCGATGACATGTGCCCTGGTCCCGATCGGACCGTCCGATCTCACCGACGGAGCTTCCGATCTCGATCGGAGCCTCCGATCCAAGTTCAGATCCTTTGAACCCGTTCGGATCCTCCGATCTTTGGTTCGGATCCTTCGATCCATCCGAACCCTCGGAACCTTCCCGACCATTTTCGAGTATCCTGAATCAATTCCTGTACTCCGTTAACCCATTTGGAATTTCTTTAATCATGTTTTACTTATTTTAAACATGATTAGACGATTAATATACTCATTAATCGCAATTTCTGGATATGGGTCACTACATTCTCCCCCCCTTAAAAGATTTTGTCCTCGAAATCTAGGGTAAAACCTCGAGAACGTACAAGAAACCCTTGCTCGAGTGTCTGGTCGAAATATCCTCCGACACACTCAGACTCCCGTCGAATTCTCTGCAAGCTTCATTAATGCTGAACCGCATTAACATTTTCCCAGTTGAAAATTATTGCGCTACTGGTCGACAATCGAACTCCTCTAGCACTCGCATACCACAACATTGATACGTCTTCCAAACTGACCCTGATCTCTGTGGTCACGAAAGATACCAACACCCACTTGATCAATATCATCGTCTCAAAGGAAATCTTATAATAACGAAGACCAAGTCATGAACTGACTGGTTTACGACATTTGTCGAATTACTTATCGAATCTAACCATCTAATGGTTTCAAAATTTCTCGGTGCTCAACACCTCTAGTTAGGAAACACTTTTCCCAACACTGTGCCGACACAACAAAAATCAAATTCTCCTCAAGAGAATCTAGTTGACACCAAGCTATACTCCAACGTAACTGATCAACTTGATTCCAGACTAGTCATACTTCACATGCTCTACCGAAGCAAACGAGCTTTCCAAGCGATCACTGGGAACCCAGACCATCCAGTCTAGTACCAATCACAGTTCATGTCTCTTAGTATAACTCAACACTGTGTCCTGATGAGAACCATTGTCGCTTGCCAATAATGATACTATGTCATCTTCTAGCCATTGGCCTGCAAAGTCACGCATACATTGCAATGGAAGTCATCACGCCTCTGATGATCTGCATCATCTCGATCATAGGTTATTCACCTCATGAATTTCAATCGATAGACATCCTCTGGTTAGTTATACATACTTGCAATCACTGTACACACATCAAGACTAAGGCAAGCTTCCACCAATATGCTCGACAGGGACTTTCCATAGTGCACAGACATATGGAAACGCTTCCTATTCCATCTCGAAACTCGACAGTCATTGCACCTGGTATAACTCAACTCAAAGTCTCTGATAATACCATCAGCTCATACTAACCTCCCAAGGTTGAACATACTGATCCTGGAACTAAATCCCATCGGATTCTCAATAGTCAAATCGCTCCCTTGCTGAACGCATCATCCTTAGCACTGAACGAATTAATTCGTTGATTTCCTAGTCAATCATGGGAAATACTTGTGCTTGAAGTAACTTGCCGCACAACACCTCTGACTTTTGTCATTGCTGAAACGCAATATCCTTGACAAACGGTCCTCACTGATGTGGCTTGTCGACTGGAAAGAACAAATTGATTCATCGCTACCTTGCGAAGACTTCAATTCCCACAACAATCTTGTTGGCTACTAAGTCGAAATTCTACTATCTCTGTCATTTCAGAGACATCGTTCATCACACGCTTGAAGACTAGTGACACATCCTGCTAGATCTCGAGGATCAGATCCTAGCTAATGTCACATAGATCAGACAACTGTTGTTTCCTTGCTAATGTCCATTAGCATTCCCAACTACTCGTCGGATTCAACCACCACTGTACACATAGATGCCCGAACTTAATCGAAATGTCCGGTCAACAATCTTCACTATTGTTGTTCAATGGAAAACTCTCACATGAAACAACAACATGATCCTTTCCTGACCTATTGCTATCACTAAGCAATTGTTTGGATCAATATTAGCTTCCTTCTTAACAAGAATGCACTATACTGGAAACTACCAACTCCCTTGCTTGTCTCCACTGTCAAGTTAGCACCTAACTTGATCATACAAGTCAATCATAATCTTTCGGTAGATTAGTCCCTGGCAACCTAGAGACCCTAAATCATCCGAATTGTCAAATGCTCTGAGATGGTATCCAGTACTCATCCCATAAGCATTACTCGACAAAATACTATCCCAATTAAAGAATAATAAATCAAGAGCAGAATTTTTTTTTTATTTTTTTAAAATCCGGAGCCTCGCTCGATCGGGAAAAATCAGCCGATCGAGCGAGCACCAAAGCCCTGCTCTCGGTTCCCAAATTATATTGGCCTCGCTCGATCGGATGAACTCGTCCGATCGAGCGAGCCCAATATTTCATTTCTCTGTTTTTGCAAATTGATGGCCGCGCTCGATCCTACAAATTCCCAGGATCGAGCGTGCCTCTTGTTTCAAAATTTCTGCAGAATCTGTTTGCTGTCAACCTTGGAATATTGGCAAGATCCTTCAAATATATTCAAGTCTATACATGATATAACATCTGAGAACATTCATATATTTATATACGAAGTCTCTGGCATCAAAACATGCGTTGAATACATCAATTCGAATAACATAATAGACATTAATTGAGCAAGCTACACAAAGACTCAAATGTGAGCTTCAAGTCTATAAGTTCATATCAAGTTTGATGCTATCTAACTACCATTCATCTGCTTAAAACCCGAGTCCACACTTGCTAAGTCTCGCTCCCAGTCTGTCAATGTCATCTCAGACCAGCTCCTGCCCCATCTGTTGTGATGCACACATACAAAACAAAACAACAGCCGGATAAACTCCGGTGAGAAATCATCTCAGTATAATCAACATATCAAAAGTTTTAAATAAATCATATCGACTCTATTTAATCGACTCAACAATAGAGTAAATAACGCTTCTTTCGATCGATCGAGAATTGATTCATTTCACTTCGTTGCCATCAAGATTCATAACTGATCTTGACATGGATATCCAGCTATCGTAATCATTCAGGATTCAAAAATAAGGTCGCCCTCCGACCTTGGCATAGAATCAATTCAATATCATCATCATATCATAATCGTATCGACTCAAATCAAAGATCCACTACCTGAGATGGATCGACAACATCAAAATCAAATCAAAGCAATAAATACGTATGTGATTTTGGCGGGATAACTCAAGAAGAATCGATCTTGAGTTTCAAAGTCCCTGACTCTCGATGTCGTCATTATACCTTCGTATTTCTTCTGTTTTGAACGCTTCAAATCTGAAACATAGCATCAAAACATTCTTATCAATCTTCATTCTATTCAATCATTCCAAATTCAGTTCAAAATCATCAATCTAACTTCATTCAAAATCATTTCAAAACTCAACTTCTTCTTATTCGGTACAACTCGAAGTCGTGAGTCGTTAGCCTTCGAAACTCATCTAAAGCTGAGAAATAAAAATGCTATATCATCGATAACATTTCAAAGAATGTCTTATCTCAGTCATAGGCTATCAAAACGGTCCAAAAACACGAATTGACGGCGTAGCGATTAAAAATCGGTAACCGACAAAATATCGAATTCGAAGCTAACTTCTTTAACTTCATGACCGTGTGATATATCACTATAATCTCATCATACTAATCATACCATCAGCTATAATCATCGACTTACATGCTGGAATTCATTTCAAGTTCATTCAATAATCAATATTCGATTCAGTTTCGATATCGTATCGCATAAACGTTGAATAACAAAATCATATCATCAAAATCTGATATATATCGAATTTCAATCTTCAAAACTTGCCGAAGTAATTCAAAACTTACATCAATTCGAAGTACTTATCGCAAGGATTTCAGAACATCTTTCGGAATTGAAATCTGACGAGCGGATCAAAAGTTACGACGTTTTGAAAATCGGAACTCAAATGAAATTGAAAGGGTTTCGAGCTCTGTTCTCAAAAGTCTGAAAACAATATTCAACACACACGTATTCATGCTGATAAATCTGATTAAAATCAGATATGTATTGAATATTTGCAATTTAACCCCTCAAGTCTTCATTAATTGCAATTCAGTCTTCGGCCTTCGTTTTAATTCAATTTCAATCCAAAATAATTTAAGAATATTAGAATTTAAAATCAAAAATCTAAATATTCCCAAATTAAATATACTCGGATTAAAATTAAATAAATGCGGATTAAATCAAGAATCCCGGCCTTTTGCACTTCAGCCCATGAAACTTCGATATTTTCAAATCAGTCTCTGATCGGGTTTCATCGTCAAAATCAATCTTCTTTAATTCCCAAAACATGGAATTTAATCTTAAATTCCATAAATATTCAAATCGAATATTTATTCTTTTAATTTAAGAATTCTCGGCCTTTAATTCTCAAAATCCGTAAATTCTCAAATTAAATATTTTCGTCTCGGAAATTAAATCTATCATTTCCATAACTTCTCAAATCAATATTAGCCCATAATATGGAATTTAATTCTCAAATCTCATAATTAATAATTTAATATTTTTGGGTCTTACACCTGGACAGTCTTCAAAACTGAGTTTTACCAACGCTTCTTCCCAGTGTCTTACCGCAAAGACAAGGGTGCTGAATTTGCTAAACTGAAGCAGGGGAACTTAAACATTGAAGAATATGCTGCAAAGTTTTCTACTTTACTACGTTTTGCTCCACATGTTGTTGATAGTGACGAGGCTATGGATGATCAGTTTATTAATGGACTGACTCCAGAGGTATTTACTTTGGTGAATACAAAGCGACCAATATCACAGCAGCGAGGTTTGATACAATGCCAAAGGAGCGGAAGCTGGTTTGATACAGTAGCGAGGAGCTTCGTATACCGCTTAGCCTCCGAGACAGCCACAAACCCAGCTCCAATATCACAACAACCTCCTCGATTTGAAAGTGGTGGCAGTAGCAGTGGTAAGAAGAAATTTTTGCAAGCTCGAGGAAAATAGTTTAAGAGGTCTGGGAGCAGTTCTTCGAGTTCTAGTGGTTCAAAACCGAAGTCTGAAATGTTTTGTAACAGTTGTGGTGGAAGTCATCCGACTGAGTAGTGCCGGGGTGTATTTGGGAGTTGCCATATATGCCATCAACCGGGCCATTTTGCGAGGGTGTGTCCTCAAAGAGGTTCTGGACAGTCATAAGGTACAGAGTCATCACGATCAGTGGCTCAACCTGCGAGGCAAGCCTCTTCTCTTCATTCCTTCCAACCACCACACCCACAACAACAGACAAGGCCAGGAGGGAGTCAGACGGGTTGTCAGTCTTCGAGACAACAGGCTCATGTCTTTGCATTGACAGAGGAACAGGCACAGGGAGCACCAGATGATGTGATTGTAGGTAACTGTTCTCTTTATGGCTATCCTGCATATGTATTGATAGATACAGGTGCATCCCATACGTTTATCTCTGCATGATTTGCATCATTACATGTTTTGCCTGTTGAATCGTTACCTGTTGTAGTATTTGTCTCTTCACCTTTGGGGAGAGGTCTTATATCTATACAAAGAGTTAGGAATTGTTTGCTACAGTATGATGGTAATGGGATAGAGATAGACTGTATTGTGCTTGGTTTGTCTGATTTTGACTGCATTATCGGAATTGATATGCTAACCAAGTACAGAGCTACCGTAGATTGTTTTCAAAAGGTAGTGAGATTCAGACCCGAGTTGGATGGAGAATGGAAATTTTATGGTAAGGGTTCTTGATAGGAGTCATTTTTGTGCATTATTTTGCATGTTTTGTGTTTGTTTTGCATTCGTTTTGGTTACGTTGTGTCTGTTCCTTACCATTCTTGTTCTATTTTTTTTGTTTTATTGTGTTTGTAGTCACTCCTCTGGTTTATTTATTTGTACTGCAAAAAATCACTAGGAAATGCTGATTTATAGTGAGAAGGCATTGCACGCATGCGGCCATGAGGAAAGCAAGAGAAGGACTTTGTATTTCTGGAAAAAGACAAGGCGCTCGAGCGGCACTTTTCTACCGCCCGCGTGCACTCCCGTTTGAAGAAAAAACCTCGAGGCAGAGCTCAGGCGCTCGGGCGGCATTTTTCTACCGCCCGCGCGCAATCTCGTTTGAAGAAAAACCTTCGAGGCAGAGCTCAGGTGCTCGGGCGGCTCTTTTCTACCGCTCGGGCGCCTGCACGTAATTTTTGGAAATATTTTATTTCGGGTAATTGGTTTGACGAGGACTCTTGGGCCATATAAATAGGATGTTATTAAACGGTTTTGAGGGTTGGACACACGCACAGACACAGGAGGAGGCGGCTCTGAATATTGAAGATTTCTCATCTCCGTTGGGAGTTTTTCTCTTCATCTTTTCTGAATTTTTATGTTAAGCATTGTTTTTAGATTGAATTTTGTAATGACGTTCAGTAGCTAAACTTCTATTTTGTTGGAATCAAGGGGATCCGAACCCCAAAACACTGTAGTGTGATTGAATCACCGGACGTATTGAGATTTGATTTATGTTTATAATTGATTTTATCATGTGTTTGTCTCTATGTTGATGATTAGCTACCCTTAACATAGATTTGTAAATTGTGAATTGCTGTCGAGAGATAGGTTCATAATTAGGACGAATGATAGAATCCATGGACTTAAAATATGCATAGAGATATGGTATTTAGTACGTGTTGATAGCCATAGACCACCAGGTTGAAAGATGTAGAATTCATAGAACGCAAAGCAATCGGTCGTGATAAATAATTAGAGAGATTTAATTGTTTCACTGATTTGAATAGTTTGGCATAACCTCGAGAGAGAGTGTCAATGTTACAGGGATTTCTGTCAAACTTATACGCATTAATTAAGTTCCAATTGTCCAGTTCAATTAGGGGGAAGGTGAACCGAAATTCCAACAAAATCTTTTCAAATTGTTATTTATTTTAGTGGTGCAAATTGGTTTCGTGGTTGTGAAATTTAGTTTTATTTACATTGAGTTCTTAGTGTTAAATGTTAGATAGAATCCAAAATCAAATTTTCGATACTTTGTGTAGTTAAAAATCAAAGAAACAAATTATTATTGTTTGGTCCCTGAGGACGATACTCTTACTCAGTACATCTTATTATAACTTGAATCGTGCACTTGCGATTATTTCGACTGGAATTGGGAGATTTATAGAGCAAATTTAAGTGTTAGTATTTCGTCGATCAAGTTTTTGGCGCCTTTGCCGGGGACTATTGAGATTTTAATTTGTTTTATTTGGTTTTTTTTCTATTACAATTTTAATCACTCTTTTTCATCTGTGAACTGCAGGATTCTCTTGCAGTGCATGCAACACTCATATGAAGAACTAGTGCCTTTTGATCCAGAAATCGAGAGAACTTTTCACAGAAGAAGAAGAAGGCAACAACAAGAAGAAATGAAAGAAGAACAAGAACAAGAACAACCAGTTTACAGATCCATGATGGATCTCGCCTTACCAAACATCGAAAGTTCTAGACCAAGCATCATCAGGCCAACTGTAGCGGCAAATCACTTTGAGATAAACCCTGCTATTCTTCAAATGATTCAGAACACACTTCAATTTGGCGGGACTATCATTGATGAACCATATGTGCACCTCACAAATTTTCTGGAAATTTGTGATACATTCAAGATACAGGGAGTTTCTGATGACGCTATTTGTTTGCGTTTATTCCCTTTTTCACTACGAGATAAGGCGAAAGCATGGCTGACAAATTTACCTGCAGGTTCCATCATGACTTGGGATGATCTGGCGAAATCTTTCCTCACCAAATACTTTCCACCATCTAAGTCAATGAAACTAAGAATTGACATCACAACTTTTTCCCAAGGAGAACAGGAAACATTTTATGAAGCATGGGAGCGCTGCAAAGATCTACTGAGGAGATGTCCATACCACCAATTACCAGACAGTCTTGTGGTACAAACTTTTTATTATGGTCTTTCTCACTCTAATCGTACCATGTTAGATGAAGCTGCAGGTGGAAATTTACTGCAAAAATCGTCAGAGGATGGTTATGAATTAATTGAGGAAATGACATCTAGTAGCTATCACCCTGTATCTGGAAGGAGTGCAGCCCGGAAATCTAATGGGATTCATCAGGTTGATGCATTCACATCAGTGGCCGCTCAACTTGAAGTCATGAACAAGAGAATTGAGGAACTGAGTATAGGAAACTCTGTGATGCGAGTTCAAGAAGTGTGGTGTGAAAAATGTGGTGCAGAACATTTCACGAAAGACTGTCAAACATTTTTTCAACCAGAGGGAGTTATGGAAAGTCACATGGGGAATCAAAATCGCCCAAGGAATGACCCATTATCGAACTCCTATAATCCAGGGTGGAGACAACATCCAAATTTCTCGTGGAGTGGACAGAACAATAAGCCATATGGGAATCAGAACTACGGCAGACAGCCTCAAGAAGGGAAATCGAGTTTAGAGCAGATGATGCATCA
This sequence comes from Henckelia pumila, assembly GCF_033568475.1. NCBI lineage: Eukaryota > Viridiplantae > Streptophyta > Magnoliopsida > Lamiales > Gesneriaceae > Henckelia > Henckelia pumila. Next base: position 42,069,666 of record NC_133120.1, read on the forward strand.
ATTCATATCATCTACTGAAACCCGGATGTAGAATCAAGATGCTTCGATAAAGAATCTGGAGAATCAGATAGGGCAATTGGCCAAAACAATTTTCAGCAGAGATCAGGGTACCTTGCCGAGTGACATGGAGAAGAATCCGAAGGAGCTGGTAAAAGCAATTGAACTGAGGAGTGGGAAGACAGTAGAGCCTGCACAACAGGTCAAGAAAGAGCCAGAATTGGCTACATCAACAAGAATTGCAGGTAAGTCATCTATCCCAACACTTTCACCCACTTCACAAGCAAAAATTGTTGTGCCACCACCTTTTCCTGCAGCCCTAAAGAAGGCAAAACTAGATTCTTAGTTTGGAAAATTCCTAGAAGTATTCAAGAAAATGAATATTAATATTCCCTTTGCCGATGCCCTGATGCAAATGCCAAGTTATGCAAAGTTCTTGAAAGGGATCCTCTCCAACAAGAGGAAACTGGAGGAGCATGCAATGATTAGTCTGACTGAGAATTGCTCAGCACTGGTGCAAAATAAAATCCCATTAAAGCAAAAATATCCAGGGAGTTTCTCTATCCCTTGTGTGATTAATGATATTCAATTTCATAAAGCTTTATGTGATTTGGGTGCTAGTATAAATCTAATGCCTTACTCTGTGTTCAGGAAATTGAGCTTGGGAGAACCAAAGTCCACCAGAATGTCGTTACAACTGGAAGACAGGTCCATCAAATATCCACGTGGGATAATCGAGTACGTGCTTGTAAAAGTAGACAAATTCATCTTCCCCGTGGACTTCGTGGTGTTAGATATGGAAGAGGATTTGGACATGCCACTCATATTGGGTAGACCCTTCCTGGCGACAGGAAAGGCATTAATAGATGTCCAGAAAGGAGAGTTGCTGTTAAGAGTGGGAGAAGAGAAAATTTTGTTTGACGTTTTTAATGCTTTAAAATTTTCTCAGAATAATGAAGAATGTTTTCAACTGGATGTAGTGGACTCACTGTTATTTGATTATGTGCAGGATACTTTTCAGGAACCATTAGAAGCTGCACTTATCTCTGAGCAAGTGGACGTTCTCGGTGATGGAATTGAAGAGATTACAGCATATTTGAATGACAACCAATCATGGAGAAGAGGTGGAAAGCTTAGACTTGAAGACCTTGGTGACCGGAAGGATTTAGTCCTCCAGAAACCAAGCCTTGAGGAACCACCTACTGTGGAATTGAAACCATTACCTGTCCATCTCAAATACATGTTTTTAGGTGAGAATGATAAGTTACCTGTTATAATATCTTCCTTTTCGACAGGTGAGATGGAGGCCAGACTAATGGAGGTGCTCAAGAAACACAAGAGTGTGTTTGCCTGGAAAGTGGCAGATATCAAAGGAATCAATCCATCCTTATGCATGCACAAGATTTTAATGGAAGAGAACATCAACCCATTGGTCCAACCACAAAGGAGATTGAATCCAAAAATGTAGGAAGTTGTAAAAGCTGAAACGATCAAACTTTTGGATGCAGGTATCATTTATCCTATATCTGATAGTCCATGGGTAAGTCCGGTGCAGTGTGTACCAAAGAAGGGGGGAATTACTGTCACACAGAATGAGAAAAATGAACTGATACCCATTAGGACAGTTACAGGTTGGCGTGTGTGCATAGACTATAGAAAACTAAATGACACAACCCGTAAGGATCATTTTCCCCTCCCCTTCATTGATCAAATGCTAGAGAGACTGGCTGGGTATGAGTTTTACTGTTTTTTAGATGGGTATTCAGGATACAATCAAATAGCGATTGCACCTGAAGACCAGGATAAAACGACTTTCACTTGCCCATATGGTACGTTTGCCTATAGACGTATGCCTTTCGGGTTATGTAACGCTCCTGCTACTTTTTCAGAGGTGCATGACTGCCATTTTTTATGATATGGTCAAAAAATTTTTAGAAATTTTCATGGATGATTTCTCTATTTTCGGTAAATCTTTTGATGCATGTCTGCATAACTTGAATTCTGTTTTAATGAGATGCGAGGAGACAAATTTGGTACTGAACTGGGAGAAGTGCCATTTCATGGTGACAGAAGGTATAGTATTGGGTCATCGAATTTCTGAGCAGGGGATCGAGGTGGACAAAGCCAAGGTGCACGTTATTCAAAATTTGCCTCCACCTACGACATTCAAGGGAGTCAGAAGTTTTCTGGGCCATGCCGGCTTCTATCGGCGGTTTATTAAGGATTTTTCAAAAATTGCCAAACCTCTTTCTTCTTTGCTAATGAAAGAGGCCCCTTTTGACTTTGATTCAAATTGTTTGCAGGCCTTTGAAGTGTTGAGAGAAAGAATGGTGACTGCACCAATACTTACATCACCGAACTGGGATCTCCCATTTGAAGTCATGTGAGATGCAAGTGACTCTGCTGTTGGCGCAGTGCTTGGCCAACGAATAGACAAGGTATTCAAAACTATTTACTACGCTAGCAAGACTCTTAATGAAGCTCAACTAAATTATGCCACCACTGAAAAAGAGATGTTAGCTGTAGTATTTGCACTGGATAAATTTCATTCATACCTTTTACTCTCAAAAATCATAGTATACACAGATCACTCTGCTATTAAGCACTTGTTGGCAAAGAAAGATGCGAAACCTAGACTGATTTGGTGGATCTTACTTTTGAAAGAATTTGATTTAGAGATCAGGGATAAGAAAGGTGTTGAAAATGTAGTAGCTGATCATCTATCTAGATTAGAATGCATTGGTGATGGTGCAACAAATGAGATAGAGGACATAGATGATTGGTTCCCTGATGAAAAACTTTTTTCCATAGAAAGTTCACCATGGTATGCTAATTTTGCGAATTATCTAGTCACATGCACACTCCCACATAATCTGTCTTTCCATCAGAAGAAATTTTTTTTATCAGATGTCAAGCATTATTTTTGGGAGGAACCGTTTTTGTTTAAAATATGTACTGACTCAATGATCCGGAGATGTGTGGCGGAAGGAGAAATGCAAAGCATCCTCAGTCATTGTCATGATCGTGAGGTAGGTGGCCATGCTGGGCCAGTCAAAACAGCAGCAAAGGTATTTGAATGTGGGTTCTATTGGCCCAATCTCTTTAAGGTTGCGCGCTTGTTTGTATTATCTTGTGATAGATGTCAACGAACAGGTAATATCTCAAACCGAAATGAAATGCCTTTAAATAATATCATTGAGTGTGAGATATTTGATGTATGGGGAATCGACTTCATGGGACCATTTCCAATTTCTATGACAAAAAAATACATTCTGGTCGCAGTCGATTATGTTTCAAAATGGGTAGAGGCTGAAGCTTATGCGACAAATGATGCACAGGTTGTACTGAAATTTTTGAAGAAAAATATTTTTAATCGGTTTGGTACACCCCGTGCAATCATTAGTGATGGTGGCACCCACTTTTGCAATAAACTTTTTGACAAACTCTTAAAAAAATATGGTGTCAAGCATAAAGTCTCTACCCCATATCACCCCCAGAACAGTGGCCAAGTGGAAGTATCCAATCGAGAAATCAAACAGATTTTGGAGAAAAGTGTGAGTACTAATCGGAAATATTGGGCACTTCGACTTGATGATGCTTTATGGGCCTATAGGACCGCGTTTAAAACACCTATAGGCACTTCCCCTTATAGACTGTTATTTGGAAAGGCATGCCATTTACTGTTGAGTTAGAACATAGAGCATATTGGGCTACTAAGACCCTAAACTTTGAATTTGATGCTGCAGGTGAAAAAAGATTGTTGGAGTGCATATGATATGGCGGTTTCGTACAAGGAACGAACCAAGAGAATACATGACAGGTGCATTTGTCAGCGGGAATTCAAGGAAGGAGATGCTGTCTTGCTATTCAACTCTCGGTTGAGGCTGTTTCCCGGGAAACTGAAGTCTAGGTGGTCAGGCCCCTATAAAATCACCAGAGTGTATCCATCGGGGGCCATTGCGATCAAAGATGCCAGAAACGAGTCTTTTACGGTCAATGCTTAAAGTCTTAAGCACTACGTGGGGGGTGACATTTATTACATGCTGGTCATCACCACATTGACTGACCAAGACTAGTTTGGGGAGGAAGAAAAGTCAAGCTCTCGACTTTAAATTGAGAACTACATTCTACTTTCTCTTTTATTTAATTTTATTATTGTTCGTTTTAGTTTTAGTTTTAAAGTTAGAACTTTTTAAGTTAGTTTATTTTTTTTTTCTCAGGGTTGTTAAGTTAGTTTTTTTCCCGAGTTGAGTACTGTTTTTTTTTAAAGTTTTTTTAAAAAAAAATTTTGGATGCGCTAGGACGGTTGTTTTTCGCCGCCCGGGCGCATCCCTTCTATTTTCATGTTTTTTTCAAAAAAGGGGGTGCGCCCGAGCGGCTATTTTCTGCCACCCAGGCGCATGCCCACTGTCCAGTGTTTTAAAAAAAAAGGGGGGGTGCGCCCGAGCGGCTGTTTTCTACCGCTCGAGCGCATTGCGCAGACTAAGAAAAAAATAAAACCCGATCCCCCTTTCATTCTTTTACAATTCCCTTTCTAATTCCTCTTCCTAACCCTAATCTTTCTTGCCGTCTCTCTCTCTCACTCCATACTTCTCTTTGTTCTCTCCAATTCACAGGTCCATCAATAGATTCTTCAAGCTTCGTACACCATGGCGCCAAAGAAACAAAAGATTGCCACTTCTAGGGCTACCCCATCCAACATCATAGATGGGAAATTCATCTCGGAAGAAGCTAAGGCGAGGTATGAGGCGGCCAAATCTAATAGGAATCCAATTGCAGAGAGGGGATTCAATCTCTCCAAAGAACGCACCGCCTCCCTTGGCATCGTGGCTCAAGGATGGACCAAATTTTGCCGACAACCTCTAGCGGCGATTGTCCCCTTGGTACGAGAGTTCTAAGCCAATGTCGTCGAGCGTACAGATAGCACGGTTTTCGTGCGGGGTAAGATGGTTTCTTTCACTCCTGCCGCTATTAATGATTTTTTGGAAACTCCGGATGTGGATGATAGCCAATTTCAAGCATTTAAGGCTAACCCAGATTATAATGAAATTACTAATGTTCTGTGCTATGATGGAAACGTTTGGAAAGACTCAGTGAAATTTGTGTCTTTTAAAGAAAAATATTTGCAACTGGAACCGGCCTTGTGGTATGCTTTTCTGACTCACAGATTAATGCCGGTATCCCACACCAATGAGGTGGTGATGAGCAGGGCGGTGCTGCTGTATGCCCTGCACAAGCAATGGCCGCTCAATGTTAGACGGATTATCAACCGAGAGTTGTACACGTCCATTCGCACTTCCAACATTGCGATATTCTTTCCGACCATTGTTTCTGCACTTTGTGTGCGAGCTGGTGTCCCAACCAGGGACGACGAAGAATGGTTGCACCCAACACAGGAGGTGGATGACACTATTTTGAGGGCGAAAAATTCGTTCCGACTCAGGGAGTTTACATCTGATTGGCCGGGCACGTTCTGGACCCGGTCAATCATCGAGAAATGTGCTTAAGCCACCCCCTGCTCGACGCACCACGAATGAGACACTGAGAGAAATTTCTGCCTGGGTGCAACATATGGATAAATGCCAGGAGGTGAATGCAGCCCACAATGAATCTACCAATGCCATTATGCGAGGGCTGCTCGCAAATGCTGGGATGGACCCTCCAGCTTATCCAGTTCCACCGCTGTATCCTCTGCCTTTCCCATTCCAATATGCTCTGCCGCTTCGGGATCTGCCCGAAGACTTCAATGGGGAGGATTCTGATTCAGACCAGGGGAGTGATTAGTGCTTTTTGTTTTTATGTTTCTTTTGTGTTTTTAGATTTGGTGGTGTCAAGTACCATTGGGGAAAATGCTCGTCTTTAGTTTGGGGAGGTTGTGTCTTTTGTGTTTTCATGCTTTTTGTTCGTTCGAGTTGTTTGTACTGTTGTTTCAAGTGTTGTGAATGAAACCAAAAAGCCAATGATGAAAAAAAAAATTAATAAAATAATTTTTTTTAGTTTTGAATCCATGATCATCTTCTTTGCTTGACAAATAGTTTTGAACTAGTACAACCAAGTCGATGAATAGATCTCTAAACACTCTGTGAGGTATACTTGAATCTAAAGTTGAAACATACAAACTTGGATATGATTGAGGAAATTTGTTTGATCTTTGGGCTTAAAATCTTTTGTGAATTATCCTTAGATGCCAGTTGAGCCTTCACGTTTATATGAGCACGAGAGGTGCATAATCTGAAGCTTGTTTTGGTGTAATCATCGCTTACTACTGATGATTCTCTGTTCTGCACTGATTGAGATCTGTATGAGTTAACTGTGAATTGAAATTTGTCTAGAACAAGTTCAAACATCCCTTGAGGCGCAATACGGGTATACTGTGATTTAGGAGTGATATAGGCAATTCTTTCTTAATTATGTTTGTGCCTTTCAAACCACCCTTGACTTAATGTGTCCCTAGTGCCTAATTTGAGCTTAATAGAAAACGAATGGCATGCGTTAAAACGTGTGGTAAACCCCCATTCGAATTTGTTCAATATCCTATAACCTCTACCCATAGCTTAAACACTCATTCATACCTTGTGGGGAGTAAATTGAATGTAGTTTATTTTTGTTTATGCTCCGAATGAAAAATTGAGATTGGAATGGTGTGTTGGTTGTGTTCAGTACAAAAGAAAAAAAAAAGTGGTGGAAAATAAAGAAAGAAAAGAATGTTGGCAGAAGGTAAGTGAAAGAAAAGAAAAATTTGAAAATCAATGAATGAGAAGAGGTGCGAATTTGTGAGTCAAAGGGAGTAGACTGTAGAGAATGATCATCATTTACTCCCTCTTTGAATTCTTGTCCTTCATTTGGAGCCATTAACCTAGCCTGACATTATAAGCCGAATAAGACCTATTGACCGAGTCACAGTTGCCCAATATACTAGTGGAGAGGGGTTGTAGGAATTTTGCTGATGGACTGTTGATAGACACGGTTAATAAATGTGGATTCTTGACCAAAACACGCACATACTATTTTTCGTTGAGTTATACCAGTCGCGAGTGTGTGTATCATTAAATGTTTCTAAATCTTGATCCCAGTATAACTGAAAAAGTCCTTATGATCTTAGAATGTGTGAATTGAATTCGGAGTAGAGTATTCCAAAAACGGAGTTGTGAGATTCTTAAGTTTGCAAGGTTTGCTAGTTATTGTTAAATTTTTTTTTGGTCAGCATGTTGATATGATTGGATTGGTTTCTGTTGGAAAAAGTTTTGAGGCTTGAGAAGGTTGATTTTACCTACTTGTGTCATTTTTTGTTGTTTCTGCATGTTAGAATTGTCACCTATTTTGCTCGAGGGCGAGCAAAAGGTTAGTTTGGGGAGGTTGATAGGAGTCGTTTTTGTGCGTTATTTTGCATGTTTTGTGTTTGTTTTGCATTCGTTTCGGTTACTTTGTGTCTGTTCCTTACCATTCTTGTTCTGTTTATTTTGTTTTATTGTGTTTGTAGTCACTCCTCTGGTTTATTTATTTTTACTGCATAAAATCACTAGGAAATGCTGATTTATAGTGAGAAGGCGTTGCACGCATGCGGCCATGAGGAAAGCAAGAGAAGGACTTTGTATTTCTGGAAAAAGACAAGGCGCTCGGGCGGCATTTTTCTACCGCCCGCGCGCACTCCCGTTTAAAGAAAAACCCTCAAGGCAGAGCTCAGGCGCTCGGGCGGCTTTTTTCTACCGTCCGCGCGCACTCCCGTTTGAGGCAGAGCTCAGGCGCTCGGGTGGCTCTTTTCTACCGCTCGGGCGCCTGCACGTAATTTTGGGAAATATTTTATTTTGGGTAATTGGTTTGACGAGGACTCTTGGGCCATATAAATAGGATGTTATTAAACGGTTTTGAGGGTTGGACACACGCACAGACACAGGAGGAGGCGGCTCTGAATATTGAAGATTTCTCATCTCCGTTGGGAGTTTTTCTCTTCATCTTTTCTGAATTTTTATGTTAAGCATTGTTTTTAGATTGAATTTTGTAATGACGTTCAGTAGCTAAACTTTTATTTTTTTGGAATCAAGGGGATCCGAACCCCGAAACACTGTAGTGTGATTGAATCACCGGACGTATTGAGATTTGATTTATTTTTATAATTGATTTTATCATGTGTTTGTCTCTATGTTGATGATTAGCTACCCTTAACATAGATTCGTAAATTGTGAATTGTTGTCGAGAGATAGGTTCATAATTAGGACGAATGATAGAATCCATGGACTTAAAATATGCATAGAGATATGGTATTTAGTACGTGTTGATAGCCATAGACCACCAGGTTGAAAGATGTAGAATTCATAGAACGCAAAGAAATCGTTCGTGATAAATAATTAGAGAGATTTAATTGTTTCACTGATTTGATTAGTTTGGCATAACCTCGAGAGAGAGTGTCAATGTTACAGGGATTTCTGTCAAACTTATGTGCATTAATTAAGTTCCAATTGTCCAGTTCAATTAGGGGGAAGGTGAACCGAAATTCCAACAAAATCTTTTCAAATTGTTATTTCTTTTAGTGGTGCAAATTGGTTTCGTGGTTGTGAAATTTAGTTTTATTTACATTGAGTTCTTAGTGTTAAATGTTAGATAGAATCCAAAATCAAATTTTCGATACTTTGTGTAGTTAAAAATCAAAGAAACAAATTATTATTGTTTGGTCCCTGAGGATGATACTCGTACTCAGTACATCTTATTATAACTTGAATCGTGCACTTGCGATTATTTTGACTGGAATTGGGAGATTTTTAGAGCAAATTTAAGTTTTAGTATTCCGTCGATCAGTTCTCGTGCTAAGATTCCTCTGATTTCAGTATTATCTATGACTCGACTTTTGCAGAAAGGAGCAGAGGGATTTATTGTATATACAGTTGATGTTTTGAAAACTAGCCCGAACCTGGCTGATTTTCCGGTGGTTAGTGAATTTGCGGATGTTTTCCCCGATGAAATTCCGGGACTACCTCCGTATCGTGAGATTGAGTTCAATATAGAACTGATGCCAGGTACTGCACCGATTTCTAAAGCACCTTATCGAATGGCACCAGTGGAATTGAAAGAATTGAAAGAACAATTGGAAGATTTACTGGCCAAGGGATACATTCGACCCAGTGTTTCTCCTTGGGGTGCTCCAGTATTATTTGTCAAAAAAAAAGATGGTTCCATGAGACTTTGTATCGACTATCGGCAACTGAACAAGGCAGCGGTGAAGAACAAATACCCTTTGCCTCGTATTGATGATTTATTCGATCAGTTGCAGGGTTCTGCTGTGTATTCCAAGATCGATCTGAGATCTGGCTACCATCAATTGAGAGTTAGAGATTCTGATATTCCGAAAACTTCTTTCAGAACCAGGTATGGCCACTATGAGTTTATAGTTATTCCGTTTGGTTTGACGAATGCTCCAGCGGTGTTTATGGCTTTGATGAACCGTGTGTTTCAGAAATATCTTGATGACTTTGTTATAATATTTATTGATGATATTCTGATATATTCGAAGAATTTGATTGATCATTCCGAACATTTGAGAACTGTGTTGAAGACTCTAAGAGCTGAGAAATTGTATGCTAAACTGTCGAAATGTGAGTTTTGGCTTAAACAGGTAGTTTTTCTTGGACATATCATATCCGGAGATGGTATATCTGTTGATCCAAGTAAATTCGAGGCAGTGATCAATTGGTATAGACCTACATATGTTCCTGAGATACGTAGTTTCATGGGTTTGGCTGGGTATTATCATCGATTCATTAAAGATTTTTCCAGTATTGCGAAGCCGATTACTCAGTTAACTCAGATTAATGCTCCATTTATCTGGTCTGAAGCTTGTGAATCCATTTTTCTTGAGTTGAAGAAACGACTGACCAGTGCACCAGTCTTGACGATTCCTTCATGTACGGGTGGTTTCATTGTGTATTGTGATGCATCTCATCGAGGCTTGGGATGTGTATTGATGCAGCGAGGGCATGTGATTGCTTATGCCTCGAGACATTTGAAGCCTCACGAGACCAGATACCCGATTCATGATCTTGAATTGTCCACCATTGTATTTGCTTTGAAGATTTTGCGACATTATTTGTACGGGGAACTGTTTGAGATTTATTCTGATCACAAGAGTCTGAAATATTTATTTTCACAGTCAAAAATGAATATGAGGCAGCGTAGATGGCTTGATTTGCTTAAAGATTTTGATTGTGAGATTAAATATTATCCGGGAAAATACAATGCAGCTGCTGATGCACTGAGTCGAAAGGTATGTTCCTTGTCTTTATCGACGATTGGTGTATCAAATTTGATTGAAGAATGTTGTCTTTCTGGATTAGTATTTGACACAAATTATCAGCCTCTTCGACTTTATCAAATGCAAGTTGAACTAGTGTTAGTATTGCGAATTAAAGAAGCTCAGAAACTTGATCAGAATGTGCAGAATTCGATTGAAAAAGTTCGATCAGGGCATGTATCTGAATACCAGGTTAGAGATGATATTTTATATGTAAACAATTGCCTTGTAATGCCTGATATTTCTGATGTGCGACAACAACTACTGAAAGAGGCGCATTGTAGCCGTTATAGCATTCATCCTGGTGGTAGGAAGATGTACAATGATTTGAAGGCTCAATATTGGTGGAAACCAATAAAGTCAGATATTACTGATTTTGTTTCTCGATGTCTTAATTGCCAACAGGTGATGGCTGAAAGGAAGAAACCTCCTGGTTTGTTACAGAGTTTATCAGTGCCTGAATGGAAATTGGATCATATTTCCATGGACTTTGTGACGAAGTTACCTCGATCTTCTAGAGGTTGCGATGCTATCTGGGTGATTATCGACAGATTGATGAAATCAGCGTGTTTTATTCCTTATCGTATGACGCATAGACACGATCAGATGACAGAGATTTATGTCCGAGCAATTGTCAGATTATATGGAGTGCCAAAGTCTATTGTATCAGATCGTGATCCTCGATTTACATCACACTTCTGGCACAGTTTACAGAGTGCTTTAGGTACTCAGCTACACTTGAGCACAGCTTATCATCCACAGACAGACGGACAGTCTGAGCGTACCATTCAGACTTTGGAGGATATGTTGAGAGCTGTAGTGCTTGATTTTGGCACGAGTTGGCAAGATTCACTAGCACTTTGTGAATTCTCGTACAACAACAGCTATCAATCGAGTATTGAAATGGCTCCGTTTGAAGCTTTGTACGGTAGAAAGTGTCGATCTCCTCTTTATTGGGATGATATTTTAGAAGTACCTGACATTGGACCTGACATGATTCGAGGTATGACTGAACAAGTGAAGGTTATTCAAAGAAGAATGAAGACAGATCAGGACAGACAAGCGAAGTATGCCAATGTTCGACGTCGACCTTTGTCTTTTAAACAGGGGGATAGGGTGTTTCTGAAGATTTCTCCATTCCGAGGCACTGTACGATTTGGCAAGAGAGGGAAGTTGTCTCCACGTTATATCGGTCCATATGAAGTTCTTGAGAAAATAGGCAATCTTGCCTACACTACAACAAAAATGCTCAAACACAACACTTAAAAGACAACGCTTTTGGTAAAAAGCGTTGTCTTTTTTTAAAATTACAATGCTTTTAAGGAAAAGCGTTGTCGTTATTTTTTTTAAATTCATAAAAGAAAACGCTTTGTTTAAAAAGCGTTGTCTTTAAGCATTTTTTTAGGTCTAAGATAACGCTTTAAAAAAGCGTTGTCTTTGAGCGTTATTTTTTATATGTACTACAACACTTTTTAAAAAGGGTTGTAGATAAACTTTTTTTTAAAAAAAATTTAAATAAAAATTAAAATGACTACAAGGAAAAAAAAAAGGAAACGACACTTCTCTCTCCTTCCCAAAGCCATTCTTAGCTCTCGCGATCCCCTTTCTCCCCAAAGCGTTCGTACTTGGCTTCAATTTAATACAAAAATATTAAGGAATCTCGGACCAAAGCTCAAACTGTCACACCTTGTTCGCGACTGGAGCTGCGCGGGTTCTTGTTCTTTCTCGACTTTGAGCTATTTTTGGTCGTTTTTTGCATACTTTCCGGATTACACTTTCTAAAAAATGTTCTAATTTATTTAATTTGCAAAAGGGCTCGTTCGATAATATTTTCTTTGATGAATTAATATATATATATATATCTTTCGTGACTGATTTTGTGGCCGGCTAGAGAAAATATGGCAGCTGTTGGAGCGGAGAGAAATCCTGCATTGTCGTCAGAGGCGCCGCTTGCGCCGATGACTTTCGAGCGGCCGGTGCGGAGCGGCCGGTGCGGAGCGGCCGGTGCGGAGCGACATGGAAACTTCCATTCCGAAGCCTTGTAAGATCGATTTTCTTGAATTGAAAGTGTTTTAATTCTTGGCGACCTGCAGGTTGTGGATTACGATGCGTGGAGTAGTACTTATTGTTTTTCAATTCTTTAATTACTTGTTTTGGATGTCAGAATTAGGATTTTTTTACCATCTAATAATTTTGATCAAGATATATCAAGTAACAAACCATGGGGCCGGGATTAGAAATTTAGAGCGACGAGATCTTTGGGAAAAATGGCCTCATACATAAAAAGTGTATGACGCATGTCATTCTATTGAAGGGCATCATTTATTTAACAAGTGCATGTAAGGCAAACTTGCTTGACATTTAATAAAAATTTGAACTTTTTGCAATTTGTCAAGAAATTTCACCTGCGATATAACCTGCAAGAACGTGATATCATGATGATCTGACGTGGTACAGTTGAGTATTCTCTTTGATTCTTTTTCAATTCTTTGTTTGGTTACATTGTACATAATTAATTCCATGTGAGCCCTCCATGCATTTCTGTCGGATCTATGTATGTTCACTTTTTCTGGAAAACATGACAATAAGGTCTCCAATATTGAAAACATGAAAGTGTATAAATCAGTAATTTTCGACACATAATGGTGGCGTAAAAAGTCGACTTGGATATGTTCGTATTGCAGATATTCAAAATTAGAGAAGTGAGATGATTAGCTAGTTAGTTATAAGGTTTTGTTTCGGTATAGTACCACAAGAGTTTTCGGCATCGTTATGCATACCTTAAATTTGACTAGCTAGTTGCATGCCAAGTTTCCAAATGTGTTGTAGATTTTATTATGGTATTGCAGTACTGAATATTGTTTTAGACATCTTGAAATTGCTGAATGTGCAAAGCTTAAATTCATGATATCCTCTCCAGAGAGCTAGAAATGATACATGGCTATTTTTTGAGTATTAATTCATGCTTGGATATTGAAAGGAAAATATTAATGTTGGGTTACAATGATGTATGAGAGTCCACATTTCTCCGAAAGTGTTTTCTTTTGCATAATGAAGCTGATATTGTAATCTTGGTCTATCTCCATAGAAGAGATGCATTCGGTTTTCGAATCTTAATTCATGAAATTTCAGATATTGCAAGAGGTTTGGTTGCTCCAGATATGGACCACCCCAATGGAACACCTGGCCATGTTCATAATGATTTGAGTGTAAAAAGCTTTGGGTCCTTTAGCTTCGGTACCCTCTATGAATACTTCAATTTTCATTATTTCTCCAAGTTTCTAACCCCTTAGTTGTTGAGTTGATAAAGGGATGTGGATAGCACGGAAATCCAGCTCGTGCTTTAGATTTTAGTGGGTTACTCAAGAGTACAGGGTGTGGATATTGTGCTATTTTGGGGGTAGAATTGAGGCAAATGGAGCAGCTTTGCTTTTGGGAATCTTAGGTTGGGGATTTTGTGATGCAAATGTGTAGTTGTTGGCTGTAATTTTTCTGCTCCAACCTTTTTCTTATCGAATCTGCAAAATAAAACTCTCCGCGGTTGATCTAAACCAGCAATCTCCTGACGGTAAACTTACTTTGTTCCTTTTCTTGAATTTAAGTATGTTTTTGGGCGTATAAGTTGAATATTAACCATTTGTAAGTGCCAACAAGTCATTTTCTTGAAAGAGTATGTTATATTGCCATTCTTGACTATACACCTCGTGATTTGGAAAAGTGGTTAGGCCTCAGTCTGGCAATTGAGAAACTGTAATTAAGGTTAATTCTCACGTCTTTAGCACTGTTTTAACACGAACTAAATAGTTTTGTTCGAATTTGATTAGCAGGAGACAAGAACTGCCTAAATTCTGAACTTTGGCATGCCTGTGTGGGTCCTCTTGTTTCTTTGCCTGGTATTGGAAGCCATGTAGTGTATTTTCCTCAGGGTCACAGTGAACAAATTTGATTCTTGCTTGTGTATTTCAATTGTAGTTTGTGTAAATAACAAAATATTTTTCTTATTTTTCTTATTTTTTGACAATGAATTGGGAGGTATATTGTTTTTATGATTGTATCTACAAAAGAAGAAACAGCTTATCTTACCACATCCAATTTTGAGAGCGTTTAATTTCTCTCTTCATGATTTGCAATTGTTAAATCCCCGGTATTTTGTATGGAGATTCGAATTCAATCATTCACTTCGAGCACTCTGGTTCAATAATGAGGAGATTGATATATCCTACACGCAAAAGTTCTGTTGAATGTCATTGTTTCTTGATACATACTGGCTACTGCACAGGTTGCTGTATCTACCAAGAAGGAAGTTGATGCACAGATACCTAATTACCCTAGCTTGCCTCCGCAACTCATTTTCCAGCTTCATAACGTGACAATGCATGTACGCTTTTTTTTTTTCTTTCAAGTTTTGTTGTGTTCCTATTGCAGTTATTGGAGTTCTCTTGTAGAATCTTAATGTTTTATTCAAGTAGGCTGATTTAGAGACAGACGAGGTTTACGCCCAAATGACCTTGCAACCGCTGAGCCCAGTATGTTCTCTAAATCTTCATCAACTTTTTCTTCCTCTTTTCTAAGTCGACTTTCTTTTTTATTTCTGGGTTATTTTTATTCTTTTATTACTGTTTTTGCAGCAAGAGCAGAAAGAGATTTCATTTCTTCTGGCAGATTTAGGAACCCCCAGTAAACAGCCAACAAATTACTTTTGCAAAACTTTGACTGCTAGTGACACCTGTACTCATGGTGGATTTTCAGTTCCTCGCCGTGCGGAAGAAAAAGTATTTCCACCACTGGTAAATGTCATTTCGGGTGCTTCCAAGACCCAAGTAAAAAAATGTGCCTGTTTTTTTTAATTATGTGCCTCTAATGCATCTTGGTTGGAACCACCCAATTTATAGGACTTTTCCCTGCAACCTCCTGCTCAAGAATTGGTCGCAAGGGATCTGCATAATAATGAGTGGAAGTTCATACATATTTTTAGAGGTCTATTTTAGACATGTATTTAACTTGAGGAATCAAGTTGCAGCAACTACTTCTACATATTCTTAATATGATTTATATGGTTCTTATATCAGGCCAGCATAAGAGGCATCTTCTCACAACAGGATGGAGTGTTTTTGTGAGTGCAAAAAGACTGATTGTTGGTGATTCGGTTCTCTTTATATGGTAGGAATTTTATTTAACTGGAATATCGTTGCGGGTCCTCTAATAAATTTCATTGAATAGGCCTGGTCAAACATTGAAGAAAGTGATGAGTTTCTTTTTCCTCAAGTGCTACGTCTGATCAGTACTGAACCATGCGATGCTTTTTGGGCATTTATCAGGAATGAGAAGAATCAGTTGCTTCTCGGTATAAGGCATGCTAATAGACCAAAAACTGTGATGCCTTCATCATTTTTATCAAGTGATAGTATGCATCTCGGCCTTCTTGCTGCTGCTGCTCATGCAGCTGCAACAAATAGCCGTTTCACCATATTTTATAATCCCAGGTAACTTTGTTCTTTCCAACACTACCAAGGTGTGCATGTGCTTCCTTTTTCGCATGATTCTACCAACCTAGGAGAGTATGCAATATCTCATGATTATACTAACTTAAAAAATTTCAGAGCTAGTCCATCCGAATTCGTCATACCTCTGGCCAAATATGTAAAAGCCGTTTATCATACTCGAGTGTCTGTGGGCATGCATTTCCGGATGCTGTTTGAAACCGAAGAATCTAGTGTTCGACGGTATGTTTATTTTTCTCAATTCTATTTTCTGTCCATCCTCCTTTGTTTGTGTATGGTGAGTACCCTGTGGTGTTGATAGATGTTCAAGTTGCATAATTTTGTGAGATTTCTGACCTCTTCTTGATTCAGTTACATGGGCACAATAACCGGGATAGGTGATTTAGATCCTACCAGATGGCCACATTCACACTGCGTTCAGTTAAGGTGAACACATACAATGTTCCTGCCCATTGATTTCATATATTACAAAAGTTTAGAGTGTTGTGTTTTTTTGTTCTTCTTGGTTGGTCTGAATCCAAAGATATCGAACATAATTTATTCATTTTTAATTCTTGTCGTGAAATTGAATGTTAACTTGTTTAATGGAGGTTGGCTGGGATGAATCTACTGCTTGGGAGAGGCAGCCAAGAGTGTCTTTGTGGGAAATTGAACCTTTAACAACATTCCCAATGTATCCATCACCATTTTCTCTGAGACTGAAGCGACCATGGCCACCAGGGCTCCCCTCTTTATCACTTATGGGAACAATCCAACAACATAATTTTTTTAAATTCATGTTCTTTTACTGATAAATAATTGTTTAAGTTTAGTACTTTCCATTTTAATCTATTCATATTTGTTTTATGTTTGTTTTTATTTTTAATAATTTGCAGTATGGAGATACAAATTAAAGGAAAAGAGATTGTTGCGGCTTTTATGAAAGCTTGGGACGCTAACATGTGCTGAAGGAAGGAATCAAAGTTTTTCGAGATTAATGCATAGTTTTTTCCTAGTGTTCATTAATTTAGAATTCGATTATTTTTTTATTTGAATGATTTATAATATTGGAAGATTGTATACTAAATTTTATTTTAGAAATTTTTGAATTTTGAGTGATTTATAATATTGAAAATTTGTGGTTAAATTTTTTTTTTGTTTTTTGTTTAAAAAAAGACAACGCTTTTTAAAGCGTTGTCTTTACCAGAAAAGACAAAACTTTTTTGAAGTGTTGTCTTTTTCAATTACAACGACGCTTAAAAAGCGTTGTCTTTTCCAAAAACGACAACGCTTTTTATAAAAGGCAACGCTTAAAAAGCATTGTCGTTTTTAGATACGACAACGCTTTTTAAGCGTTGTCTTTTTCAGAAATGATAACGCTTTTTAAGCGTTTTCGTTTCTGAAAAAGACAACGCTTTTTCCGTGTTGTCTTTGACCATGGTCTTTTACAACACTGGCTACGACAACGCTTTTTCGGGGACATTAACAATGCGGAAAAAGCGTTGTTTTTAGCCATTTTTCTTGTAGTGCTACCAATTAGCTCTACCTCCGTCTTTATCTGGAATACATGATGTCTTTCATGTATCGATGCTTCGGAAATATCTTGTTGATAAATCTCGCGTGCTTCAGTCTGATGAGGCTGAACTCGACGAAACTTTGAGTTATTTTGAAAAGCCAATTCAGATTCTTGATCGTAAGGAGAAGCAACTACGAACGAAGACTATTCCACTTGTGAAAGTTCAGTGGAGTCGTCATGGTATTGAAGAAGCAACCTGGGAGACAGAATCAGACATGAGACAACGATTTCCGGAAATGTTTCAATGATGTGAGTTTTTCTTCAGTCTTTCTGTTATCTGTTTTATATGATATGTTGATAGTACTTGAGATTTCGAGGACGAAATCGTGTCTTAGTGGGGGAGAATTGTAACGGACGAAATTATTTAATTTTAATCCGAGATTATTTAATTTGAGAATATTTTGAGTTTTGATTTAAATTCTAATATTCTAAAATTATTTAGGATTGAAATTGAATTTAATGATTGATTGAGGACTGAATTGCAAAGAAGCAAGAATTGGAGGACTAAAGTGCAAAATTCTTAACTTAGTGGGACACTTGTTTGATACATGCATATTGACGTGTAAGATATTCAAATTCATCAGCAAATTCTGAGAAGAAACCGAGAGAACAAGAATAAAGAAATCTTAAGTTTATTCTTCATCTTCCAATTGTCGTATTTTGAGTTCTGGTTATCCGAATTCGATTCCGAAAAGTGTTCTGGAATCCTTGCAACGAGACCTTCGATTTGATGTAAGTTTTATTTTGGTTCATCATGTTTTGAGAATTCGAAAATGGCAGAGATCAGTACGTTGTGTTTTGCTTGAAGTTTTTGAAGTATTATCTTGTCATATTGAAGATGGATTCAGAAATGGTGATTGTATGCTATTGTGATGATTTAGCAGCTTTAGTTCGACATGCTTAGCATCTGATATGCTGGGTTTTAGTGGTTTACAACTGATATATGTTGTATATTATTGAGAGGTTAGGTAGCTTTGAGTTTCGGTTGCCGACTTTATGCCGTTATGCCGCCGGACTTGTGATTGTGAACTGTTTTGCTATCTTCTTCTATTGAGTTGGGATATGATTGAATTGTATTGATGTTGTTGGATGTATATACTTCATTTCAGATTGTGTTTGAAGTATTTTGAGTTCAAGAACGTCAATGTCAAATCGGGAACGAGTTGATGCAAGGTTTGGAGTTTATTTTGTTAATATAATTGGATTGAACTTGAGGAAAGATTTTGATAGAGGTTTGGTTATGTTGTTGTTCAGATTTGGATAGCTTTGAAGACACCTTGAAACCTCACAATCGAAAGTTAAAAGTGGACTATTATTTGAATGGGATTATAACTCGAAATGGTTTGTATCGAGTTCCCTAAATCGCATACTTATTTGCTTGTTTGCTTTTATGTGCTCTTCTATGAATTGTTGAATGCCTCTATGATGTTAATGAATGCTATTATGATGATATATGTTGCATTCATCTTGTGAAACTTATTCTTTGATTTTGAAATGAACGGAAACGTTCGAATAGACGATTTGAGGAACTATATATGTATGGCTTGGGTGGTTGAGTTAGCCTAGCGTCCGAATTGCATATATGGTGGCTTCAAAGTCTAGAGAAGTAAGATAAGTAGCCCCACCTCGATTGGGAGTGTCGGTGGTTTAGCTACGATATCTTTTTCTCGGGATCCCAACCGACGAAATGAGAGATGATTTGAGAGAATCTGTTTTGAAGGCATGCATTGTCTTTTATTCCATATCATGAGTTTGATATATATGAATTGAGTTGCATGTTAGTTGCTTTTACTGGGAAATACGTTTCTCACCGGAGTTATCCGGTTATTGTTGTGTTGTATGTGTCATGGCAATAGGCGGGATTGGAACAGGGGACAAGCGAGTTTGAAGAACAGAGAATGAGAGAATAGAGTGGTGATCCGAGTTTAGATGTCCATTGTACTGTCAATGCTTTGTGTTGAGTCCAGAGACATGATCGTGTTGTATTTACTTTTTCCAAGACTTGTTGTACATGAATGTATGGAAGTTCCCTAGATGTAATATGATGATAGTGTATCATAATCTTTCTTGCATGATATAAGAGATTTGCTTGAGCTTATCTTAGTAGCTTTGTCATGAGTTTGTGCTATCAACTTATATTATGTTAGAATTCATGCTAGCAATGACCTTCAAGATAGAATGTTGATATTGATGTTAGCATTTGATTATGTATAGATCATGTATGAGGTGATGCTAGATGAAAATGGATGAAGGGACTCGTTTTGACAGCAAGAAACTTTTTTTGGTTTTCTGGACAATGAGCCCGCTCGATCGGGTGAATATCACCGATCGAGCGCGGCCCTTGAATTGCATAAACAGAGAATTGAGTTTTCTTGGCTCGCTCGATCGAACGAATTCACCCGATCGAGCGAGACCAAAAATTTTTCCAACCCGAGGAGCAGGGCTTAAGGGCTCGCTCGATCGGGTGACTTTACCCGATCGAGCGAGGTGCAGCATATTAAAAAAAATATTTTATTTATTTAATCTTTGATGCTTGGATTTAATCTTTGCATCTTATATGAATTGTATTGAAATGAGAGATTAGTACTCGGGCCGTCACAACCGACGACCTGGAGGTTTGCTTCACAGTCTGCCTATTCCGGAGTAGAAATGAGAGTTTATCACGATGGATTTTGTGACCCATTTGCCGATGTCCTCGAGGAATTGTGATGCTATCTGGGATGTGGTGGACCGACTCACCAATTCAGTGCATTTCATTGCCTATAGCCGAGAGTACACTGTGGATCGTATGGCCCGTTTGTATGTTCAGGAGATCGTTCGACTTCATAGAGTTCCTGTGAGCATTGTCAGCGATCGAGACCCCAGGTTCACTTCTAGATTTTGGGGGAGTGTTCAGCGTGCGATGGGCACTACTCTCATCTTGAGTACTGCCTATCATCCGGAAACAGATGGTCAGTCAGAACGCACTATCCGTACTTTGGAGGATATGCTTCGAGCTTGCACTATGGACTTTGGTATAGCCTGGCAGGATCATTTGCCATTGATCGAGTTCGCGTACAATAACAACTATCATACTAGCACTGGGATTGCACCTTTTTAGGTGTTGTACGGGCGACATTGTCGTACTTCACTCTCCTGGGAAGAAGTGGGGGAGATACAGGCTGAGGGACCGGAGTTTATCCAGCAAGCAGTATATATTATTGATCAGATCAAGAAACGTATTAAGACTGCACAGGATCGTCAGGCCAGCTATGCTAACACTAAGCGTAGGCCTTTTCAGTTTGATGTTGGGGAGAAAGTGTTTCTGAGAGTTTCACCTTTCCACAGGATTCTCAGATTTGGCCTTAACGGCAAGTTGTCTCCCAGATTCATCGGTCCGTTTGAGATCTTGGAGAGCATTGGAGATTTGGCTTATCGTGTGGCTTTGCCACCGTATCTGTCTAGTATTCACAACGTGTTCCACGTATCTCTGTTGCGATGATATGTGGCAGATCCGTCTTATATTCTGCAGCAGTCTAAAGTTCATGTGGATAAGGATTTGACGTATGTTGAAAGATCTATTCGTATCCTGGATCATAATGATAAGGTCTTTCGGAACAAAGTCATTCCTTTGGTATTAGTTCAGTGGCAGCGCCGAGGCACTGAAGAAGCCACTTGGGAGCTCGAAAGCAGGATGCGCACAGAACATCCTGAGTTATTTTGATTTTATTTTCGAATTGTATTCAGTTGTAAACTCTGTAAATTTTGCAATTTGAATAAGAGAATGTTTCTGCATCTTGTTTAACATTCAGTACTTAAGATCTGATTTCGAGGATGAAATATCTTAAGTGGGGGAGAATGTAGTAGCCCGAACCCAGTTTTAGTGATTAACTGTTATTTAATCCAATAAACATGATTAAGGAGACTTTTAATGGATTAACGGAGCCCGGGATTAGACCCAGTATGATCAGAAATGGTCCGGAGGGTCAGGCAGAACGGAAGCAACGTTCTAGGTACGGATGCAATGTTCGTGCCATCAGAAATGCGTCACTGCTTACGTACTTGATGTGACATTGGCACCATCGGAAGCAATGATGGTGAACGGACGCAACGTTCATCAGGCAGAACAGACGCAACGATGGAGGATCGGACGCAACGTTCGTCAGGCAGAACGGACGCAATGATGGAGGATCGGACGCAACGTTCGTTGTCTATAAATAGGGGTGCCGAGACTCACATTTGTGCACACCTTTCATCTCTTCTCTCTCGATTCCTTAGCCTTCTAACTCAGATCTAGGGAGTTCTAGGCGTCCTGTTGGGAATCCGGAAGTGGCATAGCGATCCAGGCATCGTAGCAGAGCTGTGGCCTAGTTTTGAGGCAATCGACAACAAAGGGCTAACGACGGACGAAGGTATAGCTTTTGCTTCCTAAAAATATTTAGGAGTATGCAATAGCCTAGTTAAGGCTTTTAGAGCTCTATATTGATATTAGTATCATTTGGAAGTGTAGTGCCGATTATAGGCGTAGACCTAGAGCTGGTAGAGCATGCCTAGTGTTTGAGTACGAAAGTACTGTTCGAGATATCCTGACTGACTATGCATGTATTATGTGACTGCATGATTTATATGCCATGATTTTATGCTGCATACATTTACATCTTGAGCTATCTCTATTGAGATGTCTATTAGTAGGGTTTACCCTATTCTGTTAGTGGATGGACTTCCATCGATTTGGGTCCCGCGTATCCACTGGTATTTTTGGTATGTGAGCCACCTCCTGAAGCGACGACATAGTGTGCTACATACCAGGGCCCAGTCTGTCTTTGTTATCTGATCTTTGACCTCGAGTCTGTAGGGAGTTCACTTGCATGCATGTATACTCATACTCTCGTGCTAAGCGTTTTATGCTCACGTCTCGTAATCTGTGTTTCTGGACACCCTATTCCATGGGGCAGGTTTGCGATTGGATGAGGCGGGTGGAGATCGGCATTTCTTACTGTACAATGCCTCAAAAGGTGCCATACCGATACTCGCTTGGAAGCTGTTGTTGTAAGAAAACTCGACGAGAGGCAAAGAGTCTTGCCAACTAGTGCCAAAGTCTAGCACTACCGCTCGCAGCATATCCTCTAACGTCTGGATAGTCCGCTCTGACTGTCCGTCGGTCTGAGGATTATAAGTTGTACTCAGGTGCAATCGAGTACCAAGTGCCTCCTAAAGACTGTGCCAGAAATGCGAAGTGAATCTAGGGTCTCGGTCTGAAATGATCAACTTCGGCATCCCATGCAATCTCACAACATTGCTAGCATACAACTCAGCCATCTGATCGTGACGATACGTCATCCTGTACGGAATAAAACATGCAGACTTCGTCAATCGGCCGATCACTACCCAAATAGCATCGCATCCTCGAACAGATCGCGGTAGCTTCGTGACGAAATCCATAGAAATATGATCCCATTTCCATTCAGGAACAGATAGACTGTGCAACAGACCACCAGGTCGCTTCCACTCTACTTTCACTTGCTGACAGTTCATACATCGCGATACAAACCTCGCAACATCGCTCTTAATTTTCTTCCACCAGAACTGGTTCTTCAGATCGTTGTACATCTTACGACCTCCAGGATGAACACTAAACCGACTGCAATGATCCTCTCGGAGAATACGCTGTCTCAACTCCGAAATATCAGGCACAACAATACGGTTATTCACAAACAAAATGTCATCTCTAACCTGGAATTCAAACTGATGCCCAGATCTGACTTTCTCCACTGAAACCTGAATGCTCGGATCAGACTTCTGTGCTTCTTTGATCGCAATAAACAACTTCGGCTCGGCTTGAATAGCAAACACTCTGATAGTCTTCCTATCTGTTTCAAACTCTAAACCAGAAGTGCAACAATCATCGATCAACTGAGAAACACCAATAGTAGAAACAGATAAAGAACAAACCTTTCGGCTCAAGGCATCTGCAACTGCATTCGACTTTCCTGGATAGTACTTGATTTCACAGTCAAAATCCTTAAACAGATCTAACCATCTTCTCTGTCTCATATTCATCTCTGCCTGTGAAAACAAATACTTAAGGCTCTTATGGTCAGAAAAGATCTCGAAAGACTCACCATAAATATAGTGACGCCAGATCTTCAGAGCAAATACAATCGCAGCTAATTCAAGATCATGAACCGGATAACGAGTCTCGTGCGGTTTTAGCTGCCTCGATGCATACGCTATCACATGCTTATGCTGCATAAGAACACATCCCAAGCCTTGGTTAGAAGCATCGCAATACACGGTAAAACCTCCAGTACCTTTCAGAATAGAAATAATTGGAGCACTAGTCAGTCTCCTCTTCAGATCAACAAAGCTAGCCTCGCAATCTGCAGTCCAGATAAAAGGCGCATTCTTTTATGTCAGCTGGGTAATCGTCTTGGCAATAGACGAGAAACCCTCGATGAATCGGCGATAATAACCGGCTAAACCCATAAAGCTTCTGATCTCAGGTACTGATGTCGGTCTAGGCCAATTCATAACCGCTTCAATCTTGCTGGGATCGACAGAAATCCCATCTCCAGAAATAATACGACCGAGAAAGGCAACTCGATCCAACCAGAATTCACATTTAGACAACTTGGCAAACAACTGTTCAACTCGCAAAATCTGCAATACGGTCCTCAAATGCTCAGCGTGGTCAGTACGGTTCTTTGAGTAGATAAGAATATCATCGATGAAGATAATAACAAACTCATCTAAATAACGCTGAAAGATACGGTTCATCAAACCCATAAAAACTGCTGGAGAGTTAGTCAAACCGAACGGCATGACTATAAACTTGAAATGACCATACCTCGTTCTGAATGCGGTCTTAGGAACATCTTCCTCTCGCACTCGCAGCTGATGATAACCTGACCTCATATCAATCTTCGAATAGATAGAAGAACCCTACAGCTGATCAAAAAGGTCATCTATTCGGGGTAAATGATACCTGTTCTTGACTGTATCCTGATTCAGTTGGTGGTAGTCAATGAAGAGCCGCATAGAACCATCCTTCTTCCGAACAAACAGAACAGGGGCACCCCAAGGCAATACACTAGGTCTGATGTATCCCTTGGAAATTAAATCCTCAATCTGCTCCTTCAAATCTCTTAGTTCAATAGGTGTCATATGATAAGGAGCTTTGGAAATAGGTTGAGTACCTGACACTAAGTCAATGCTGAATTCGATCTCTCGAATAGGCGGCAATCCAGGAACATCTTCCGGAAACACATCAGCAAAATCTCTAACCACTAGTATATCAACCAATTCAGGACTAGATTTCAGTACATCAACTGCATAAACCAAAAATACCTCTGCACCTCTCTATAACAAACGAGTCATAGATAACACTGAAATCAAAGGAATTCTAGATCGAGAACCCTTACCAAATAATTTCCACTCGTCTGCCAATTCAGGTTTGAATCTTTCAACCTTCAGAAAACAATCGACTGTTTCCCTGTACTTGGTTAAAGCATCTATACCAACAATACAATCAAAATCTGACAGCCCAAGTACAATACAGTCGAACTCTAGAAAATTTCCCTCAAAACAGAGTTCACAGTTCCTGACTAATCTGACAGAAACAGTTCCTCCACCCAAAGGTGAAGTAACAGCTACTACAGTAGGTAACAACTCAGTAGGCAAAGCATGCAACAACACAAATTTCTCAGAGATAAAGGAATGGGAAGCATCTGATCCTCTGTCAAAGCAAAGACTCGTGCCTGCTATCTCGGAGGCTGGTTCGCACTAGTGTTACCTTCCTATCTGTTCTGCTGCTGTGGCTGGAAATAGTGAACTACAGAAGACTGTCTCTCAGGCTGAGCTGTAGGTCTAGATGAACTCCCACTCTGAGCTCGATCTCTACTACGCTGAGGGCACACCTTAGAAAAGTGTCCCGGTTGCTGACAGGTGTTGCAGTTACCAAAGACTCCTACACACTGATCTAGTGAGTGTCTACCTCCACACTTGCTGCAATACAAGGATGATGATCCAGAACTCTGTCTTGAACCGAACTTCTTGGAACCACTGGAACTAGCAGAACTGTTCCCCTGCCTCTTGAATTGTTTCCCTCTTGCCTTGTACTGATCCCTTCTATTTCCCCCACTGCTTCCACCTTTATACCTCTGCTGCTGGTTCTGATACGGAGGCGGTTGGTTCTAAGACTGCCTCTGCTGCTGAGGTACCATCTGATTTCCTCGCTGTCTCCACAAACCCGCTTCAGCTCCCTTTGCGTGATTCATGGCATCCGCAAAGTTATCAGGTCTAGCGGTGTTTACCAAAGTGAAGATTTCGGGATTCAAGCCATTGATGAACTAATCCGCATTGGCTTCTTCACTTTTGGCAATGTGCGGTGCAAAACGCAACAAGATGTCAAACTTGGCTATGTACTCCTCAATGTTCAGATTCTCTTGCCTCAGATTGGCAAATTTGGCTCCCTTGTCCTTTTGGTACGAAACAGGGAAAAACCGCTTATAAAACTTTTGTTTTAAAAAGAGACCAATTAACCACTGTACCTCTGTTCTCCATGGATCTCTTGGTCGTGATCCACCAGTTCTTGGCAACACCACGAAGCTGATGAATTACTAACCTGGTATAGCAGTCATCTGTGTAATCAATGGAATCGAACAACTAATCAATGTCATCCAAACAACTCTCACAGTCAACTGGATTTTCTGTACCCATCACTACAACAAAAATGCTGAAAGACTACGGTGAAAAAACGTAGTTAATTGGTGGTTTAAAACCGTAGTTAATAGCCATGTAGTTAAAAGTGCGGTCATAGACTACGGTTTTTAACCATAGTCTTTTGTCGTTAAAGACTACGGTTAAAAACCGTAGTCTTTAACGACTAAGGTTTAGAACCGTAGTCTTTTGCGACAAAAGACTACGATTAAAAACCGTAGTCTTTTCTATTGCACTTTTAACTACATAGCCTTTCACAACGGTTTTAAAGACCTTTTTAACTACGGTTTTTCACCTTTGTCTTTTTTATGTATAAAAAAAAAATAATTTACAATATTATAAATTCCTCAGAATTTGAAATTTGAAAATAAAATTTAATATACAATTTTTTAGTATTGTAAATTACTCAAAATTGAAAATTTGAATCCTAGTTTCATACAAACTAAAAAATAGAGTAAAAAATGGTCCTAAATTCCTAATCTATCTAGCTCTTCTAAAACTACCTCGAAGCCTAGCTCCCTTGCTATTGGAGAGACTTCCCCATGATTGGTCAAGACACGTGTTTCTTTCCTCGTTATGATCATGATACGTGGCCTCGACCCTGTCAAGTTATCTCCCTTGCTTGTTATGTTATGAATTGACATAGCCCTCTGTTCTCTTCAAGGAATATGTTTCTGATCTATTCATGTGTCCAATGATCGACTACAAAACGAACG